>NC_052046.1:24783742-25066727 GCF_015832195.1 Motacilla alba alba
CTAACGTGACTTGAAAAGGCATGAGAGAGGCCAACTACCGTCCCCCAGCAGTTCCAAAGCCGTGCACACAATGTTGGTGTTGACGGCCTGCTTCTTCACCTCCTGCAAACTGCCACGCACTCTGTCTTCAGGAGGCGAAAAATGTTGCTTCTTCTTGCACTGTTGGTTGTGCCGGCCACTGTGGGCTCTGTAGCACCTGCATCGGGCAAAAGACGCCCGGGAGTGGCAGGAAGCCCAGGACAGCTCCGTATCTCTGTCTTCTGTGTCTCTTCTCGTCTGCATTTAACCCAAAAGCTTTTCCATAACGTCTCACTGATAGAAAAACTGTGCCAGCGCAGCAAACGTTTTCCGATCTGTCTTGTCGAGTTCCCCCCGTTCCTGGCGTCTTGCAGCACAAAGAGAAGTTGCAAGAGTTTCAATGGAGTGTTGCAGGAAGACTAGCAAGATGCACAGCAATGTTCTCAAAGAACTCCCTCCATTCAAATGCTAACGGGACTTGAAAAGGCATGCGAGGGGCCAACCACCGTCCCCCAGCAGTTCCAAAGCTGTGCACACAATGCTGGTGTTGTGCGGCTTGCTCCTTCACCACCTGAGAGCTGCCGCGCTCTCCGTCTGCCGGAGGCGAAAGAGCAGCTTCTTTGCGCACTGTTGGTGGTGCCGGCAGCGGTGCGCTCGAAAGCGCTGCATCAGGCCAAAGACGCCCCGATAGGCACTTAGCTCTGGACATCCCCCTATCTCCAGCTTCCGCTTCTCTTGTTGTCCACATCCGTGCCAAAAGCTTTTCTACAATGTCTCACCGATAGAAAAAGTGTGCCAGCGCACCAAACGTTGTCAGATCTGTCTTGACGCGCTCACCCCGTTCCTCGCGTCTTCCAGCAAAAAGAGAAGTGCAAGAGTTTCCACGGAGTGTTGCAGGAGCACTGGCAAGATGCACAGCAAAGTTCTCAAAGAACTCCTTCCATTCGAATGCTAACGGGACTTGAAAAGGCATGTGAGTGGCCAACCACCGTCCGCCAGCAGTTCCAAAGCTGCGCACACAATGCTGGTGTTGTGCGGCTTGCTTCTTCACCTCCTGCCAGCTGCCATGCACTCCGTCTGCCGGAGGCGAAATGGCCGCTTCTTTGCACACTGCTGGTTGTGCCTGTTTCAGTTCGCTCGAAAGCGCTGCATCAGGCAAAACACACCCGGGAGCGGCACTGAGCTCTGGACAGCCCTGTATCCCCGGCTTCTGCGTCTCTTGTCATCTGCATCCTAGCCAAAAGCTTTTCCATGACTTCTCGAATAGAGAAAAAGAGTGCCAGTTCAGCAAACGTCGTCCGATCTAGCTTGATCCGTTCACCCTGTTCTTTGCGTCTCGCAGCACAAAAAGAAATGCAAGAGTTTCCATGCAGTGTTGCAGGAAGACTAGCAAGATGCACAGCAAAGTTTTCAAAGAACTCCTTCCATTCGAATGCTAACGGGACTTGAAAAGGCATGAGAGAGGCCAACCACCGTCCGCCAGCAGTTCCAAAGCTGTGCACACAATGCTGGTGTTGTGCGGCTTGCTTCTTCACCACCTGAGAGCTGCTGCGCTCTCCATCTGCCGGAGGCGAAAAGAGCTGCTTCTTCTTGCACCGTTGGTTGTGCTGGTGGCTTATGCGCTCCAAAGCGCCTGCATCGGGCAAAAGACGCCCGGGAGCGGCACTTAGCTCCATACATCCCCGTATCTCCGGCTTCCGCGTCCCTTGTTGTCCACATCTGTGCCAAAAGTTTTTCCATAATGTCCCACCAAGGGAAAAAGTCTGCCGGTGCAGCAAATGTCGTCCGGTCTGTCTTGACGCGTTCACCATGTTCTTTGCATCACGCAGCAGAAAGAGAAGTGCAAGAGTTTCCACGGAGTTTTGCAGGAGCACTGGCAAGATGCACAGCAAAGTTCTCAAAGAACTCCTTCCATTCGAATGCTAACGGGACTTGAAAAGGCATGTGAGTGGCCAACCACTGTCCGCCAGCAGTTCCAAAGCTGCGCACACAATGCTGGTGTTGTGCAGCTTGCTTCTTCACCTCCTGCCAGCTGCCATGCACTCCGTCTGCCGGAGGCGAAATGGCCGCTTCTTTGCACACTGCTGGTTGTGCCTGTTTCAGTTCGCTCGAAAGCGCTGCATCAGGCAAAACACACCCGGGAGCGGCACTGAGCTCTGGACAGCCCTGTATCCCCGGCTTCTGCGTCTATTGCCATGTCTCATGACATCTCGAATAGAGAAAAAGAGTGCCAGTACAGCAAACGTCGTCCGATCTAGCTTGATCCGTTCACCCTGTTCTTTGTGTCTCGCAGCACAAAAAGAAATGCAAGAGTTTCCATGCAGTGTTGCAGGAAGACTAGCAAGATGCACAGCAAAGTTTTCAAAGAACTCCTTCCATTCGAATGCTAACGGGACTTGAAAAGGCATGAGAGAGGCCAACCACCGTCCGCCAGCAGTTCCAAAGCTGTGCACACAATGCTGGTGTTGTGCGGCTTGCTTCTTCACCACCTGAGAGCTGCTGCGCTCTCCATCTGCCGGAGGCGAAAAGAGCTGCTTCTTCTTGCACTGTTGGTTGTGCTGGTGGCTTATGCGCTCCAAAGCGCCTGCATCGGGCAAAAGACGCCCGGGAGCGGCACTTAGCTCCATACATCCCCGTATCTCCGGCTTCCGCGTCCCTTGTTGTCCACATCTGTGCCAAAAGTTTTTCCATAATGTCCCACCAAGGGAAAAAGTCTGCCGGTGCAGCAAATGTCGTCCGGTCTGTCTTGACGCGTTCACCATGTTCTTTGCATCACGCAGCAGAAAGAGAAGTGCAAGAGTTTCCACGGAGTGTTGCAGGAGCACTGGCAAGATGCACAGCAAAGTTCTCAATGAACTCCTTCCATTCGAATGCTAACGGGACTTGAAAAGGCATGTGAGTGGCCAGCCACCGTCCCCCAGCAGTTCCAAAGCTGCGCACACAATGCTGGTGTTGTGTGGCTTGCTCCTTCACCTCCTGCCAGCTGCCATGCACTCTGTCTGCCAGAGGCGAAATGGCCGCTTCTTTGCACACTGCTGGTTGCGCCTGTTTCAGTTCGCTCCAAAGTGCTGCATCAGGCAAAACATGCCCGGGAGCGGCACTGAGCTCTGGACAGCCCTGTATCCCCGGCTTCTGCGTCTCTTGTCATCTGCATCCTAGCCAAAAGCTTTTCCATGACTTCTCGAATAGAGAAAAAGAGTGCCAGTTCAGCAAACGTCGTCCGATCTAGCTTGATCCGTTCACCCTGTTCTTTGTGTCTCGCAGCACAAAAAGAAATGCAAGAGTTTCCATGCAGTGTTGCAGGAAGACTAGCAAGATGCACAGCAAAGTTCTCCAAGAACTTCTTCCATTCAAATGCTAACGTGACTTGAAAAGGCATGAGAGAGGCCAACTACCGTCCCCCAGCAGTTCCAAAGCCGTGCACACAATGTTGGTGTTGACGGCCTGCTTCTTCACCTCCTGCAAACTGCCACGCACTCTGTCTTCAGGAGGCGAAAAATGTTGCTTCTTCTTGCACTGTTGGTTGTGCCGGCCACTGTGGGCTCTGTAGCACCTGCATCGGGCAAAAGACGCCCGGGAGTGGCAGGAAGCCCAGGACAGCTCCGTATCTCTGTCTTCTGTGTCTCTTCTCGTCTGCATTTAACCCAAAAGCTTTTCCATAACGTCTCACTGATAGAAAAACTGTGCCAGCGCAGCAAACGTTTTCCGATCTGTCTTGTCGAGTTCCCCCCGTTCCTGGCGTCTTGCAGCACAAAGAGAAGTTGCAAGAGTTTCAATGGAGTGTTGCAGGAAGACTAGCAAGATGCACAGCAATGTTCTCAAAGAACTCCCTCCATTCAAATGCTAACGGGACTTGAAAAGGCATGCGAGGGGCCAACCACCGTCCCCCAGCAGTTCCAAAGCTGTGCACACAATGCTGGTGTTGTGCGGCTTGCTCCTTCACCACCTGAGAGCTGCCGCGCTCTCCGTCTGCCGGAGGCGAAAGAGCAGCTTCTTTGCGCACTGTTGGTGGTGCCGGCAGCGGTGCGCTCGAAAGCGCTGCATCAGGCCAATGACGCCCCGATAGGCACTTAGCTCTGGACATCCCCCTATCTCCAGCTTCCGCTTCTCTTGTTGTCCACATCCGTGCCAAAAGCTTTTCTACAATGTCTCACCGATAGAAAAAGTGTGCCAGCGCAGCAAACGTTGTCAGATCTGTCTTGACGCGCTCACCCCGTTCCTCGCGTCTTCCAGCAAAAAGAGAAGTGCAAGAGTTTCCACGGAGTGTTGCAGGAGCACTGGCAAGATGCACAGCAAAGTTCTCAAAGAACTCCTTCCATTCGAATGCTAACGGGACTGGAAAAGGCATGTGAGTGGCCAACCACTGTCCGCCAGCAGTTCCAAAGCTGCGCACACAATGCTGGTGTTGTGCGGCTTGCTTCTTCACCTCCTGCCAGCTGCCATGCACTCCGTCTGCCGGAGGCGAAATGGCCGCTTCTTTGCACACTGCTGGTTGTGCCTGTTTCAGTTCGCTCGAAAGCGCTGCATCAGGCAAAACACACCCGGGAGCGGCACTGAGCTCTGGACAGCCCTGTATCCCCGGCTTCTGCGTCTATTGCCATGTCTCATGACATCTCGAATAAAGAAAAAGTTTGCCAGCGCAGCAAACGTCGCCCGATCTAGCTTGATCCGTTCACCCTGTTCTTTGCGTCTCGCAGCACAAAAAGAAATGCAAGAGTTTCCATGCAGTGTTGCAGGAAGACTAGCAAGATGCACAGCAAAGTTTTCAAAGAACTCCTTCCATTCGAATGCTAACGGGACTTGAAAAGGCATGAGAGAGGCCAACCACCGTCCGCCAGCAGTTCCAAAGCTGTGCACACAATGCTGGTGTTGTGCAGCTTGCTTCTTCACCACCTGAGAGCTGCTGCGCTCTCCATCTGCCGGGGGCGAAAAGAGCTGCTTCTTCTTGCACTGTTGGTTGTGCTGGTGGCTTATGCGCTCCAAAGCACCTGCATCGGGCAAAAGACGCCCGGGAGCGGCACTTAGCTCCATACATCCCCGTATCTCCGGCTTCCGCGTCCCTTGTTGTCCACATCTGTGCCAAAAGTTTTTCCATAATGTCCCACCAAGGGAAAAAGTCTGCCGGTGCAGCAAATGTCGTCCGGTCTGTCTTGACGCGTTCACCATGTTCTTTGCATCACGCAGCAGAAAGAGAAGTGCAAGAGTTTCCACGGAGTGTTGCAGGAGCACTGGCAAGATGCACAGCAAAGTTCTCAATGAACTCCTTCCATTCGAATGCTAACGGGACTTGAAAAGGCATGTGAGTGGCCAACCACCGTCCCCCAGCAGTTCCAAAGCTGCGCACACAATGCTGGTGTTGTGTGGCTTGCTCCTTCACCTCCTGCCAGCTGCCATGCACTCTGTCTGCCAGAGGCGAAATGGCCGCTTCTTTGCACACTGCTGGTTGCGCCTGTTTCAGTTCGCTCCAAAGTGCTGCATCAGGCAAAACATGCCCGGGAGCGGCACTGAGCTCTGGACAGCCCTGTATCCCCGGCTTCTGCGTCTCTTGTCATCTGCATCCTAGCCAAAAGCTTTTCCATGACTTCTCGAATAGAGAAAAAGAGTGCCAGTTCAGCAAACGTCGTCCGATCTAGCTTGATCCGTTCACCCTGTTCTTTGTGTCTCGCAGCACAAAAAGAAATGCAAGAGTTTCCATGCAGTGTTGCAGGAAGACTAGCAAGATGCACAGCAAAGTTCTCCAAGAACTTCTTCCATTCAAATGCTAACGTGACTTGAAAAGGCATGAGAGAGGCCAACTACCGTCCCCCAGCAGTTCCAAAGCCGTGCACACAATGTTGGTGTTGACGGCCTGCTTCTTCACCTCCTGCAAACTGCCACGCACTCTGTCTTCAGGAGGCGAAAAATGTTGCTTCTTCTTGCACTGTTGGTTGTGCCGGCCACTGTGGGCTCTGTAGCACCTGCATCGGGCAAAAGACGCCCGGGAGTGGCAGGAAGCCCAGGACAGCTCCGTATCTCTGTCTTCTGTGTCTCTTCTCGTCTGCATTTAACCCAAAAGCTTTTCCATAACGTCTCACTGATAGAAAAACTGTGCCAGCGCAGCAAACGTTTTCCGATCTGTCTTGTCGAGTTCCCCCCGTTCCTGGCGTCTTGCAGCACAAAGAGAAGTTGCAAGAGTTTCAATGGAGTGTTGCAGGAAGACTAGCAAGATGCACAGCAATGTTCTCAAAGAACTCCCTCCATTCAAATGCTAACGGGACTTGAAAAGGCATGCGAGGGGCCAACCACCGTCCCCCAGCAGTTCCAAAGCTGTGCACACAATGCTGGTGTTGTGCGGCTTGCTCCTTCACCACCTGAGAGCTGCCGCGCTCTCCGTCTGCCGGAGGCGAAAGAGCAGCTTCTTTGCGCACTGTTGGTGGTGCCGGCAGCGGTGCGCTCGAAAGCGCTGCATCAGGCCAAAGACGCCCCGATAGGCACTTAGCTCTGGACATCCCCCTATCTCCAGCTTCCGCTTCTCTTGTTGTCCACATCCGTGCCAAAAGCTTTTCTACAATGTCTCACCGATAGAAAAAGTGTGCCAGCGCACCAAACGTTGTCAGATCTGTCTTGACGCGCTCACCCCGTTCCTCGCGTCTTCCAGCAAAAAGAGAAGTGCAAGAGTTTCCACGGAGTGTTGCAGGAGCACTGGCAAGATGCACAGCAAAGTTCTCAAAGAACTCCTTCCATTCGAATGCTAACGGGACTTGAAAAGGCATGTGAGTGGCCAACCACTGTCCGCCAGCAGTTCCAAAGCTGCGCACACAATGCTGGTGTTGTGCGGCTTGCTTCTTCACCTCCTGCCAGCTGCCATGCACTCCGTCTGCCGGAGGCGAAATGGCCGCTTCTTTGCACACTGCTGGTTGTGCCTGTTTCAGTTCGCTCGAAAGCGCTGCATCAGGCAAAACACACCCGGGAGCGGCACTGAGCTCTGGACAGCCCTGTATCCCCGGCTTCTGCGTCTATTGCCATGTCTCATGACATCTCGAATAAAGAAAAAGTTTGCCAGCGCAGCAAACGTCGTCCGATCTAGCTTGATCCGTTCACCCTGTTCTTTGCGTCTCGCAGCACAAAAAGAAATGCAAGAGTTTCCATGCAGTGTTGCAGGAAGACTAGCAAGATGCACAGCAAAGTTTTCAAAGAACTCCTTCCATTCGAATGCTAACGGGACTTGAAAAGGCATGAGAGAGGCCAACCACCGTCCGCCAGCAGTTCCAAAGCTGTGCACACAATGCTGGTGTTGTGCAGCTTGCTTCTTCACCACCTGAGAGCTGCTGCGCTCTCCATCTGCCGGGGGCGAAAAGAGCTGCTTCTTCTTGCACTGTTGGTTGTGCTGGTGGCTTATGCGCTCCAAAGCGCCTGCATCGGGCAAAAGACGCCCGGGAGCGGCACTTAGCTCCATACATCCCCGTATCTCCGGCTTCCGCGTCCCTTGTTGTCCACATCTGTGCCAAAAGTTTTTCCATAATGTCCCACCAAGGGAAAAAGTCTGCCGGTGCAGCAAATGTCGTCCGGTCTGTCTTGACGCGTTCACCATGTTCTTTGCATCACGCAGCAGAAAGAGAAGTGCAAGAGTTTCCACGGAGTGTTGCAGGAGCACTGGCAAGATGCACAGCAAAGTTCTCAATGAACTCCTTCCATTCGAATGCTAACGGGACTTGAAAAGGCATGTGAGTGGCCAACCACCGTCCCCCAGCAGTTCCAAAGCTGCGCACACAATGCTGGTGTTGTGTGGCTTGCTCCTTCACCTCCTGCCAGCTGCCATGCACTCTGTCTGCCAGAGGCGAAATGGCCGCTTCTTTGCACACTGCTGGTTGCGCCTGTTTCAGTTCGCTCCAAAGTGCTGCATCAGGCAAAACATGCCCGGGAGCGGCACTGAGCTCTGGACAGCCCTGTATCCCCGGCTTCTGCGTCTCTTGTCATCTGCATCCTAGCCAAAAGCTTTTCCATGACTTCTCGAATAGAGAAAAAGAGTGCCAGTTCAGCAAACGTCGTCCGATCTAGCTTGATCCGTTCACCCTGTTCTTTGCGTCTCGCAGCACAAAAAGAAATGCAAGAGTTTCCATGCAGTGTTGCAGGAAGACTAGCAAGATGCACAGCAAAGTTCTCCAAGAACTTCTTCCATTCAAATGCTAACGTGACTTGAAAAGGCATGAGAGAGGCCAGCTACCGTCCCCCAGCAGTTCCAAAGCCGTGCACACAATGTTGGTGTTGACGGCCTGCTTCTTCACCTCCTGCAAACTGCCACGCACTCTGTCTGCAGGAGGCGAAAAATGTTGCTTCTTCTTGCACTGTTGGTTGTGCCGGCCACTGTGGGCTCTGTAGCACCTGCATCGGGCAAAAGACGCCCGGGAGTGGCAGGAAGCCCAGGACAGCTCCGTATCTCTGTCTTCTGTGTCTCTTCTCGTCTGCATTTAACCCAAAAGCTTTTCCATAACGTCTCACTGATAGAAAAACTGTGCCAGCGCAGCAAACGTTTTCCGATCTGTCTTGTCGAGTTCCCCCCGTTCCTGGCGTCTCGCAGCACAAAGAGAAGTTGCAAGAGTTTCAATGGAGTGTTGCAGGAAGACTAGCAAGATGCACAGCAATGTTCTCAAAGAACTCCCTCCATTCAAATGCTAACGGGACTTGAAAAGGCATGTGAGGGGCCAACCACCGTCCCCCAGCAGTTCCAAAGCTGTGCACACAATGCTGGTGTTGTGCGGCTTGCTCCTTCACCACCTGAGAGCTGCCGCGCTCTCCGTCTGCCGGTGGCGAAAGAGCAGCTTCTTTGCGCACTGTTGGTGGTGCCGGCAGCGGTGCGCTCGAAAGCGCTGCATCAGGCCAAAGACGCCCCGATAGGCACTTAGCTCTGGACATCCCCCTATCTCCAGCTTCCGCTTCTCTTGTTGTCCACATCCGTGCCAAAAGCTTTTCTACAATGTCTCACCGATAGAAAAAGTGTGCCAGCGCAGCAAACGTTGTCAGATCTGTCTTGACGCGCTCACCCCGTTCCTCGCGTCTTCCAGCAAAAAGAGAAGTGCAAGAGTTTCCACGGAGTGTTGCAGGAGCACTGGCAAGATGCACAGCAAAGTTCTCAATGAACTCCTTCCATTCGAATGCTAACGGGACTTGAAAAGGCATGTGAGTGGCCAACCACTGTCCGCCAGCAGTTCCAAAGCTGCGCACACAATGCTGGTGTTGTGCGGCTTGCTTCTTCACCTCCTGCCAGCTGCCATGCACTCCGTCTGCCGGAGGCGAAATGGCCGCTTCTTTGCACACTGCTGGTTGTGCCTGTTTCAGTTCGCTCGAAAGCGCTGCATCAGGCAAAACACACCCGGGAGCGGCACTGAGCTCTGGACAGCCCTGTATCCCCGGCTTCTGCGTCTATTGCCATGTCTCATGACATCTCGAATAAAGAAAAAGTTTGCCAGCGCAGCAAACGTCGTCCGATCTAGCTTGATCCGTTCACCCTGTTCTTTGCGTCTCGCAGCACAAAAAGAAATGCAAGAGTTTCCATGCAGTGTTGCAGGAAGACTAGCAAGATGCACAGCAAAGTTTTCAAAGAACTCCTTCCATTCGAATGCTAACGGGACTTGAAAAGGCATGAGAGAGGCCAACCACCGTCCGCCAGCAGTTCCAAAGCTGTGCACACAATGCTGGTGTTGTGCAGCTTGCTTCTTCACCACCTGAGAGCTGCTGCGCTCTCCATCTGCCGGGGGCGAAAAGAGCTGCTTCTTCTTGCACTGTTGGTTGTGCTGGTGGCTTATGCGCTCCAAAGCACCTGCATCGGGCAAAAGACGCCCGGGAGCGGCACTTAGCTCCATACATCCCCGTATCTCCGGCTTCCGCGTCCCTTGTTGTCCACATCTGTGCCAAAAGTTTTTCCATAATGTCCCACCAAGGGAAAAAGTCTGCCGGTGCAGCAAATGTCGTCCGGTCTGTCTTGACGCGTTCACCATGTTCTTTGCATCACGCAGCAGAAAGAGAAGTGCAAGAGTTTCCACGGAGTGTTGCAGGAGCACTGGCAAGATGCACAGCAAAGTTCTCAATGAACTCCTTCCATTCGAATGCTAACGGGACTTGAAAAGGCATGTGAGTGGCCAACCACCGTCCCCCAGCAGTTCCAAAGCTGCGCACACAATGCTGGTGTTGTGTGGCTTGCTCCTTCACCTCCTGCCAGCTGCCATGCACTCTGTCTGCCAGAGGCGAAATGGCCGCTTCTTTGCACACTGCTGGTTGTGCCTGTTTCAGTTCGCTCCAAAGTGCTGCATCAGGCAAAACATGCCCGGGAGCGGCACTGAGCTCTGGACAGCCCTGTATCCCCGGCTTCTGCGTCTCTTGTCATCTGCATCCTAGCCAAAAGCTTTTCCATGACTTCTCGAATAGAGAAAAAGAGTGCCAGTTCAGCAAACGTCGTCCGATCTAGCTTGATCCGTTCACCCTGTTCTTTGCGTCTCGCAGCACAAAAAGAAATGCAAGAGTTTCCATGCAGTGTTGCAGGAAGACTAGCAAGATGCACAGCAAAGTTCTCCAAGAACTTCTTCCATTCAAATGCTAACGTGACTTGAAAAGGCATGAGAGAGGCCAACTACCGTCCCCCAGCAGTTCCAAAGCCGTGCACACAATGTTGGTGTTGACGGCCTGCTTCTTCACCTCCTGCAAACTGCCACGCACTCTGTCTTCAGGAGGCGAAAAATGTTGCTTCTTCTTGCACTGTTGGTTGTGCCGGCCACTGTGGGCTCTGTAGCACCTGCATCGGGCAAAAGACGCCCGGGAGTGGCAGGAAGCCCAGGACAGCTCCGTATCTCTGTCTTCTGTGTCTCTTCTCGTCTGCATTTAACCCAAAAGCTTTTCCATAACGTCTCACTGATAGAAAAACTGTGCCAGCGCAGCAAACGTTTTCCGATCTGTCTTGTCGAGTTCCCCCCGTTCCTGGCGTCTCGCAGCACAAAGAGAAGTTGCAAGAGTTTCAATGGAGTGTTGCAGGAAGACTAGCAAGATGCACAGCAATGTTCTCAAAGAACTCCCTCCATTCAAATGCTAACGGGACTTGAAAAGGCATGCGAGGGGCCAACCACCGTCCCCCAGCAGTTCCAAAGCTGTGCACACAATGCTGGTGTTGTACGGCTTGCTCCTTCACCACCTGAGAGCTGCCGCGCTCTCCGTCTGCCGGAGGCGAAAGAGCAGCTTCTTTGCGCACTGTTGGTGGTGCCGGCAGCGGTGCGCTCGAAAGCGCTGCATCAGGCCAAAGACGCCCCGATAGGCACTTAGCTCTGGACATCCCCCTATCTCCAGCTTCCGCTTCTCTTGTTGTCCACATCCGTGCCAAAAGCTTTTCTACAATGTCTCACCGATAGAAAAAGTGTGCCAGCGCAGCAAACGTTGTCAGATCTGTCTTGACACGCTCACCCCGTTCCTCGTGTCTTCCAGCAAAAAGAGAAGTGCAAGAGTTTCCACGGAGTGTTGCAGGAGCACTGGCAAGATGCACAGCAAAGTTCTCAATGAACTCCTTCCATTCGAATGCTAACGGGACTTGAAAAGGCATGTGAGTGGCCAACCACCGTCCCCCAGCAGTTCCAAAGCTGCGCACACAATGCTGGTGTTGTGTGGCTTGCTCCTTCACCTCCTGCCAGCTGCCATGCACTCTGTCTGCCAGAGGCGAAATGGCCGCTTCTTTGCACACTGCTGGTTGCGCCTGTTTCAGTTCGCTCCAAAGTGCTGCATCAGGCAAAACATGCCCGGGAGCGGCACTGAGCTCTGGACAGCCCTGTATCCCCGGCTTCTGCGTCTCTTGTCATCTGCATCCTAGCCAAAAGCTTTTCCATGACTTCTCGAATAGAGAAAAAGAGTGCCAGTTCAGCAAACGTCGTCCGATCTAGCTTGATCCGTTCACCCTGTTCTTTGCGTCTCGCAGCACAAAAAGAAATGCAAGAGTTTCCATGCAGTGTTGCAGGAAGACTAGCAAGATGCACAGCAAAGTTTTCAAAGAACTCCTTCCATTCGAATGCTAACGGGACTTGAAAAGGCATGAGAGAGGCCAACCACCGTCCGCCAGCAGTTCCAAAGCTGTGCACACAATGCTGGTGTTGTGCAGCTTGCTTCTTCACCACCTGAGAGCTGCTGCGCTCTCCATCTGCCGGGGGCGAAAAGAGCTGCTTCTTCTTGCACTGTTGGTTGTGCTGGTGGCTTATGCGCTCCAAAGCGCCTGCATCGGGCAAAAGACGCCCGGGAGCGGCACTTAGCTCCATACATCCCCGTATCTCCGGCTTCCGCGTCCCTTGTTGTCCACATCTGTGCCAAAAGTTTTTCCATAATGTCCCACCAAGGGAAAAAGTCTGCCGGTGCAGCAAATGTCGTCCGGTCTGTCTTGACGCGTTCACCATGTTCTTTGCATCACGCAGCAGAAAGAGAAGTGCAAGAGTTTCCACGGAGTGTTGCAGGAGCACTGGCAAGATGCACAGCAAAGTTCTCAATGAACTCCTTCCATTCGAATGCTAACGGGACTTGAAAAGGCATGTGAGTGGCCAACCACCGTCCCCCAGCAGTTCCAAAGCTGCGCACACAATGCTGGTGTTGTGTGGCTTGCTCCTTCACCTCCTGCCAGCTGCCATGCACTCTGTCTGCCAGAGGCGAAATGGCCGCTTCTTTGCACACTGCTGGTTGTGCCTGTTTCAGTTCGCTCCAAAGTGCTGCATCAGGCAAAACATGCCCGGGAGCGGCACTGAGCTCTGGACAGCCCTGTATCCCCGGCTTCTGCGTCTCTTGTCATCTGCATCCTAGCCAAAAGCTTTTCCATGACTTCTCGAATAGAGAAAAAGAGTGCCAGTTCAGCAAACGTCGTCCGATCTAGCTTGATCCGTTCACCCTGTTCTTTGCGTCTCGCAGCACAAAAAGAAATGCAAGAGTTTCCATGCAGTGTTGCAGGAAGACTAGCAAGATGCACAGCAAAGTTCTCCAAGAACTTCTTCCATTCAAATGCTAACGTGACTTGAAAAGGCATGAGAGAGGCCAACTACCGTCCCCCAGCAGTTCCAAAGCCGTGCACACAATGTTGGTGTTGACGGCCTGCTTCTTCACCTCCTGCAAACTGCCACGCACTCTGTCTGCAGGAGGCGAAAAATGTTGCTTCTTCTTGCACTGTTGGTTGTGCCGGCCACTGTGGGCTCTGTAGCACCTGCATCGGGCAAAAGACGCCCGGGAGTGGCAGGAAGCCCAGGACAGCTCCGTATCTCTGTCTTCTGTGTCTCTTCTCGTCTGCATTTAACCCAAAAGCTTTTCCATAACGTCTCACTGATAGAAAAACTGTGCCAGCGCAGCAAACGTTTTCCGATCTGTCTTGTCGAGTTCCCCCCGTTCCTGGCGTCTCGCAGCACAAAGAGAAGTTGCAAGAGTTTCAATGGAGTGTTGCAGGAAGACTAGCAAGATGCACAGCAATGTTCTCAAAGAACTCCCTCCATTCAAATGCTAACGGGACTTGAAAAGGCATGCGAGGGGCCAACCACCGTCCCCCAGCAGTTCCAAAGCTGTGCACACAATGCTGGTGTTGTGCGGCTTGCTCCTTCACCACCTGAGAGCTGCCGCGCTCTCCGTCTGCCGGAGGCGAAAGAGCAGCTTCTTTGCGCACTGTTGGTGGTGCCGGCAGCGGTGCGCTCGAAAGCGCTGCATCAGGCCAAAGACGCCCCGATAGGCACTTAGCTCTGGACATCCCCCTATCTCCAGCTTCCGCTTCTCTTGTTGTCCACATCCGTGCCAAAAGCTTTTCTACAATGTCTCACCGATAGAAAAAGTGTGCCAGCGCAGCAAACGTTGTCAGATCTGTCTTGACGCGCTCACCCCGTTCCTCGCGTCTTCCAGCAAAAAGAGAAGTGCAAGAGTTTCCACGGAGTGTTGCAGGAGCACTGGCAAGATGCACAGCAAAGTTCTCAAAGAACTCCTTCCATTCGAATGCTAACGGGACTTGAAAAGGCATGTGAGTGGCCAACCACCGTCCCCCAGCAGTTCCAAAGCTGCGCACACAATGCTGGTGTTGTGTGGCTTGCTCCTTCACCTCCTGCCAGCTGCCATGCACTCTGTCTGCCAGAGGCGAAATGGCCGCTTCTTTGCACACTGCTGGTTGTGCCTGTTTCAGTTCGCTCCAAAGTGCTGCATCAGGCAAAACATGCCCGGGAGCGGCACTGAGCTCTGGACAGCCCTGTATCCCCGGCTTCTGCGTCTCTTGTCATCTGCATCCTAGCCAAAAGCTTTTCCATGACTTCTCGAATAGAGAAAAAGAGTGCCAGTTCAGCAAACGTCGTCCGATCTAGCTTGATCCGTTCACCCTGTTCTTTGCGTCTCGCAGCACAAAAAGAAATGCAAGAGTTTCCATGCAGTGTTGCAGGAAGACTAGCAAGATGCACAGCAAAGTTCTCCAAGAACTTCTTCCATTCAAATGCTAACGTGACTTGAAAAGGCATGAGAGAGGCCAACTACCGTCCCCCAGCAGTTCCAAAGCCGTGCACACAATGTTGGTGTTGACGGCCTGCTTCTTCACCTCCTGCAAACTGCCACGCACTCTGTCTTCAGGAGGCGAAAAATGTTGCTTCTTCTTGCACTGTTGGTTGTGCCGGCCACTGTGGGCTCTGTAGCACCTGCATCGGGCAAAAGACGCCCGGGAGTGGCAGGAAGCCCAGGACAGCTCCGTATCTCTGTCTTCTGTGTCTCTTCTCGTCTGCATTTAACCCAAAAGCTTTTCCATAACGTCTCACTGATAGAAAAACTGTGCCAGCGCAGCAAACGTTTTCCGATCTGTCTTGTCGAGTTCCCCCCGTTCCTGGCGTCTCGCAGCACAAAGAGAAGTTGCAAGAGTTTCAATGGAGTGTTGCAGGAAGACTAGCAAGATGCACAGCAATGTTCTCAAAGAACTCCCTCCATTCAAATGCTAACGGGACTTGAAAAGGCATGCGAGGGGCCAACCACCGTCCCCCAGCAGTTCCAAAGCTGTGCACACAATGCTGGTGTTGTGCGGCTTGCTCCTTCACCACCTGAGAGCTGCCGCGCTCTCCGTCTGCCGGAGGCGAAAGAGCAGCTTCTTTGCGCACTGTTGGTGGTGCCGGCAGCGGTGCGCTCGAAAGCGCTGCATCAGGCCAAAGACGCCCCGATAGGCACTTAGCTCTGGACATCCCCCTATCTCCAGCTTCCGCTTCTCTTGTTGTCCACATCCGTGCCAAAAGCTTTTCTACAATGTCTCACCGATAGAAAAAGTGTGCCAGCGCAGCAAACGTTGTCAGATCTGTCTTGACACGCTCACCCCGTTCCTCGCGTCTTCCAGCAAAAAGAGAAGTGCAAGAGTTTCCACGGAGTGTTGCAGGAGCACTGGCAAGATGCACAGCAAAGTTCTCAATGAACTCCTTCCATTCGAATGCTAACGGGACTTGAAAAGGCATGTGAGTGGCCAACCACCGTCCCCCAGCAGTTCCAAAGCTGCGCACACAATGCTGGTGTTGTGTGGCTTGCTCCTTCACCTCCTGCCAGCTGCCATGCACTCTGTCTGCCAGAGGCGAAATGGCCGCTTCTTTGCACACTGCTGGTTGCGCCTGTTTCAGTTCGCTCCAAAGTGCTGCATCAGGCAAAACATGCCCGGGAGCGGCACTGAGCTCTGGACAGCCCTGTATCCCCGGCTTCTGCGTCTCTTGTCATCTGCATCCTAGCCAAAAGCTTTTCCATGACTTCTCGAATAGAGAAAAAGAGTGCCAGTTCAGCAAACGTCGTCCGATCTAGCTTGATCCGTTCACCCTGTTCTTTGTGTCTCGCAGCACAAAAAGAAATGCAAGAGTTTCCATGCAGTGTTGCAGGAAGACTAGCAAGATGCACAGCAAAGTTCTCCAAGAACTTCTTCCATTCAAATGCTAACGTGACTTGAAAAGGCATGAGAGAGGCCAACTACCGTCCCCCAGCAGTTCCAAAGCCGTGCACACAATGTTGGTGTTGACGGCCTGCTTCTTCACCTCCTGCAAACTGCCACGCACTCTGTCTGCAGGAGGCGAAAAATGTTGCTTCTTCTTGCACTGTTGGTTGTGCCGGCCACTGTGGGCTCTGTAGCACCTGCATCGGGCAAAAGACGCCCGGGAGTGGCAGGAAGCCCAGGACAGCTCCGTATCTCTGTCTTCTGTGTCTCTTCTCGTCTGCATTTAACCCAAAAGCTTTTCCATAACGTCTCACTGATAGAAAAACTGTGCCAGCGCAGCAAACGTTTTCCGATCTGTCTTGTCGAGTTCCCCCCGTTCCTGGCGTCTCGCAGCACAAAGAGAAGTTGCAAGAGTTTCAATGGAGTGTTGCAGGAAGACTAGCAAGATGCACAGCAATGTTCTCAAAGAACTCCCTCCATTCAAATGCTAACGGGACTTGAAAAGGCATGCGAGGGGCCAACCACCGTCCCCCAGCAGTTCCAAAGCTGTGCACACAATGCTGGTGTTGTGCGGCTTGCTCCTTCACCACCTGAGAGCTGCCGCGCTCTCCGTCTGCCGGTGGCGAAAGAGCAGCTTCTTTGCGCACTGTTGGTGGTGCCGGCAGCGGTGCGCTCGAAAGCGCTGCATCAGGCCAAAGACGCCCCGATAGGCACTTAGCTCTGGACATCCCCCTATCTCCAGCTTCCGCTTCTCTTGTTGTCCACATCCGTGCCAAAAGCTTTTCTACAATGTCTCACCGATAGAAAAAGTGTGCCAGCGCAGCAAACGTTGTCAGATCTGTCTTGACGCGCTCACCCCGTTCCTCGCGTCTTCCAGCAAAAAGAGAAGTGCAAGAGTTTCCACGGAGTGTTGCAGGAGCACTGGCAAGATGCACAGCAAAGTTCTCAATGAACTCCTTCCATTCGAATGCTAACGGGACTTGAAAAGGCATGTGAGTGGCCAACCACTGTCCGCCAGCAGTTCCAAAGCTGCGCACACAATGCTGGTGTTGTGCGGCTTGCTTCTTCACCTCCTGCCAGCTGCCATGCACTCCGTCTGCCGGAGGCGAAATGGCCGCTTCTTTGCACACTGCTGGTTGTGCCTGTTTCAGTTCGCTCGAAAGCGCTGCATCAGGCAAAACACACCCGGGAGCGGCACTGAGCTCTGGACAGCCCTGTATCCCCGGCTTCTGCATCTATTGCCATGTCTCATGACATCTCGAATAAAGAAAAAGTTTGCCAGCGCAGCAAACGTCGTCCGATCTAGCTTGATCCGTTCACCCTGTTCTTTGCGTCTCGCAGCACAAAAAGAAATGCAAGAGTTTCCATGCAGTGTTGCAGGAAGACTAGCAAGATGCACAGCAAAGTTTTCAAAGAACTCCTTCCATTCGAATGCTAACGGGACTTGAAAAGGCATGAGAGAGGCCAACCACCGTCCGCCAGCAGTTCCAAAGCTGTGCACACAATGCTGGTGTTGTGCAGCTTGCTTCTTCACCACCTGAGAGCTGCTGCGCTCTCCATCTGCCGGGGGCGAAAAGAGCTGCTTCTTCTTGCACTGTTGGTTGTGCTGGTGGCTTATGCGCTCCAAAGCGCCTGCATCGGGCAAAAGACGCCCGGGAGCGGCACTTAGCTCCATACATCCCCGTATCTCCGGCTTCCGCGTCCCTTGTTGTCCACATCTGTGCCAAAAGTTTTTCCATAATGTCCCACCAAGGGAAAAAGTCTGCCGGTGCAGCAAATGTCGTCCGGTCTGTCTTGACGCGTTCACCATGTTCTTTGCATCACGCAGCAGAAAGAGAAGTGCAAGAGTTTCCACGGAGTGTTGCAGGAGCACTGGCAAGATGCACAGCAAAGTTCTCAATGAACTCCTTCCATTCGAATGCTAACGGGACTTGAAAAGGCATGTGAGTGGCCAACCACCGTCCCCCAGCAGTTCCAAAGCTGCGCACACAATGCTGGTGTTGTGTGGCTTGCTCCTTCACCTCCTGCCAGCTGCCATGCACTCTGTCTGCCAGAGGCGAAATGGCCGCTTCTTTGCACACTGCTGGTTGTGCCTGTTTCAGTTCGCTCCAAAGTGCTGCATCAGGCAAAACATGCCCGGGAGCGGCACTGAGCTCTGGACAGCCCTGTATCCCCGGCTTCTGCGTCTCTTGTCATCTGCATCCTAGCCAAAAGCTTTTCCATGACTTCTCGAATAGAGAAAAAGAGTGCCAGTTCAGCAAACGTCGTCCGATCTAGCTTGATCCGTTCACCCTGTTCTTTGCGTCTCGCAGCACAAAAAGAAATGCAAGAGTTTCCATGCAGTGTTGCAGGAAGACTAGCAAGATGCACAGCAAAGTTCTCCAAGAACTTCTTCCATTCAAATGCTAACGTGACTTGAAAAGGCATGAGAGAGGCCAACTACCGTCCCCCAGCAGTTCCAAAGCCGTGCACACAATGTTGGTGTTGACGGCCTGCTTCTTCACCTCCTGCAAACTGCCACGCACTCTGTCTGCAGGAGGCGAAAAATGTTGCTTCTTCTTGCACTGTTGGTTGTGCCGGCCACTGTGGGCTCTGTAGCACCTGCATCGGGCAAAAGACGCCCGGGAGTGGCAGGAAGCCCAGGACAGCTCCGTATCTCTGTCTTCTGTGTCTCTTCTCGTCTGCATTTAACCCAAAAGCTTTTCCATAACGTCTCACTGATAGAAAAACTGTGCCAGCGCAGCAAACGTTTTCCGATCTGTCTTGTCGAGTTCCCCCCGTTCCTGGCGTCTCGCAGCACAAAGAGAAGTTGCAAGAGTTTCAATGGAGTGTTGCAGGAAGACTAGCAAGATGCACAGCAATGTTCTCAAAGAACTCCCTCCATTCAAATGCTAACGGGACTTGAAAAGGCATGCGAGGGGCCAACCACCGTCCCCCAGCAGTTCCAAAGCTGTGCACACAATGCTGGTGTTGTGCGGCTTGCTCCTTCACCACCTGAGAGCTGCCGCGCTCTCCGTCTGCCGGAGGCGAAAGAGCAGCTTCTTTGCGCACTGTTGGTGGTGCCGGCAGCGGTGCGCTCGAAAGCGCTGCATCAGGCCAAAGACGCCCCGATAGGCACTTAGCTCTGGACATCCCCCTATCTCCAGCTTCCGCTTCTCTTGTTGTCCACATCCGTGCCAAAAGCTTTTCTACAATGTCTCACCGATAGAAAAAGTGTGCCAGCGCAGCAAACGTTGTCAGATCTGTCTTGACGCGCTCACCCCGTTCCTCGCGTCTTCCAGCAAAAAGAGAAGTGCAAGAGTTTCCACGGAGTGTTGCAGGAGCACTGGCAAGATGCACAGCAAAGTTCTCAAAGAACTCCTTCCATTCGAATGCTAACGGGACTTGAAAAGGCATGTGAGTGGCCAACCACCGTCCGCCAGCAGTTCCAAAGCTGCGCACACAATGCTGGTGTTGTGTGGCTTGCTCCTTCACCTCCTGCCAGCTGCCATGCACTCTGTCTGCCAGAGGCGAAATGGCCGCTTCTTTGCACACTGCTGGTTGCGCCTGTTTCAGTTCGCTCCAAAGTGCTGCATCAGGCAAAACATGCCCGGGAGCGGCACTGAGCTCTGGACAGCCCTGTATCCCCGGCTTCTGCGTCTCTTGTCATCTGCATCCTAGCCAAAAGCTTTTCCATGACTTCTCGAATAGAGAAAAAGAGTGCCAGTTCAGCAAACGTCGTCCGATCTAGCTTGATCCGTTCACCCTGTTCTTTGCGTCTCGCAGCACAAAAAGAAATGCAAGAGTTTCCATGCAGTGTTGCAGGAAGACTAGCAAGATGCACAGCAAAGTTCTCCAAGAACTTCTTCCATTCAAATGCTAACGTGACTTGAAAAGGCATGAGAGAGGCCAGCTACCGTCCCCCAGCAGTTCCAAAGCCGTGCACACAATGTTGGTGTTGACGGCCTGCTTCTTCACCTCCTGCAAACTGCCACGCACTCTGTCTGCAGGAGGCGAAAAATGTTGCTTCTTCTTGCACTGTTGGTTGTGCCGGCCACTGTGGGCTCTGTAGCACCTGCATCGGGCAAAAGACGCCCGGGAGTGGCAGGAAGCCCAGGACAGCTCCGTATCTCTGTCTTCTGTGTCTCTTCTCGTCTGCATTTAACCCAAAAGCTTTTCCATAACGTCTCACTGATAGAAAAACTGTGCCAGCGCAGCAAACGTTTTCCGATCTGTCTTGTCGAGTTCCCCCCGTTCCTGGCGTCTCGCAGCACAAAGAGAAGTTGCAAGAGTTTCAATGGAGTGTTGCAGGAAGACTAGCAAGATGCACAGCAATGTTCTCAAAGAACTCCCTCCATTCAAATGCTAACGGGACTTGAAAAGGCATGCGAGGGGCCAACCACCGTCCCCCAGCAGTTCCAAAGCTGTGCACACAATGCTGGTGTTGTGCGGCTTGCTCCTTCACCACCTGAGAGCTGCCGCGCTCTCCGTCTGCCGGAGGCGAAAGAGCAGCTTCTTTGCGCACTGTTGGTGGTGCCGGCAGCGGTGCGCTCGAAAGCGCTGCATCAGGCCAAAGACGCCCCGATAGGCACTTAGCTCTGGACATCCCCCTATCTCCAGCTTCCGCTTCTCTTGTTGTCCACATCCGTGCCAAAAGCTTTTCTACAATGTCTCACCGATAGAAAAAGTGTGCCAGCGCAGCAAACGTTGTCAGATCTGTCTTGACGCGCTCACCCCGTTCCTCGCGTCTTCCAGCAAAAAGAGAAGTGCAAGAGTTTCCACGGAGTGTTGCAGGAGCACTGGCAAGATGCACAGCAAAGTTCTCAAAGAACTCCTTCCATTCGAATGCTAACGGGACTTGAAAAGGCATGTGAGTGGCCAACCACCGTCCGCCAGCAGTTCCAAAGCTGCGCACACAATGCTGGTGTTGTGTGGCTTGCTCCTTCACCTCCTGCCAGCTGCCATGCACTCTGTCTGCCAGAGGCGAAATGGCCGCTTCTTTGCACACTGCTGGTTGCGCCTGTTTCAGTTCGCTCCAAAGTGCTGCATCAGGCAAAACATGCCCGGGAGCGGCACTGAGCTCTGGACAGCCCTGTATCCCCGGCTTCTGCGTCTCTTGTCATCTGCATCCTAGCCAAAAGCTTTTCCATGACTTCTCGAATAGAGAAAAAGAGTGCCAGTTCAGCAAACGTCGTCCGATCTAGCTTGATCCGTTCACCCTGTTCTTTGCGTCTCGCAGCACAAAAAGAAATGCAAGAGTTTCCATGCAGTGTTGCAGGAAGACTAGCAAGATGCACAGCAAAGTTCTCCAAGAACTTCTTCCATTCAAATGCTAACGTGACTTGAAAAGGCATGAGAGAGGCCAGCTACCGTCCCCCCAGCAGTTCCAAAGCCGTGCACACAATGTTGGTGTTGACGGCCTGCTTCTTCACCTCCTGCAAACTGCCACGCACTCTGTCTGCAGGAGGCGAAAAATGTTGCTTCTTCTTGCACTGTTGGTTGTGCCGGCCACTGTGGGCTCTGTAGCACCTGCATCGGGCAAAAGACGCCCGGGAGTGGCAGGAAGCCCAGGACAGCTCCGTATCTCTGTCTTCTGTGTCTCTTCTCGTCTGCATTTAACCCAAAAGCTTTTCCATAACGTCTCACTGATAGAAAAACTGTGCCAGCGCAGCAAACGTTTTCCGATCTGTCTTGTCGAGTTCCCCCCGTTCCTGGCGTCTCGCAGCACAAAGAGAAGTTGCAAGAGTTTCAATGGAGTGTTGCAGGAAGACTAGCAAGATGCACAGCAATGTTCTCAAAGAACTCCCTCCATTCAAATGCTAACGGGACTTGAAAAGGCATGCGAGGGGCCAACCACCGTCCCCCAGCAGTTCCAAAGCTGTGCACACAATGCTGGTGTTGTGCGGCTTGCTCCTTCACCACCTGAGAGCTGCCGCGCTCTCCGTCTGCCGGAGGCGAAAGAGCAGCTTCTTTGCGCACTGTTGGTGGTGCCGGCAGCGGTGCGCTCGAAAGCGCTGCATCAGGCCAAAGACGCCCCGATAGGCACTTAGCTCTGGACATCCCCCTATCTCCAGCTTCCGCTTCTCTTGTTGTCCACATCCGTGCCAAAAGCTTTTCTACAATGTCTCACCGATAGAAAAAGTGTGCCAGCGCAGCAAACGTTGTCAGATCTGTCTTGACGCGCTCACCCCGTTCCTCGCGTCTTCCAGCAAAAAGAGAAGTGCAAGAGTTTCCACGGAGTGTTGCAGGAGCACTGGCAAGATGCACAGCAAAGTTCTCAAAGAACTCCTTCCATTCGAATGCTAACGGGACTTGAAAAGGCATGTGAGTGGCCAACCACCGTCCGCCAGCAGTTCCAAAGCTGCGCACACAATGCTGGTGTTGTGTGGCTTGCTCCTTCACCTCCTGCCAGCTGCCATGCACTCTGTCTGCCAGAGGCGAAATGGCCGCTTCTTTGCACACTGCTGGTTGCGCCTGTTTCAGTTCGCTCCAAAGTGCTGCATCAGGCAAAACATGCCCGGGAGCGGCACTGAGCTCTGGACAGCCCTGTATCCCCGGCTTCTGCGTCTCTTGTCATCTGCATCCTAGCCAAAAGCTTTTCCATGACTTCTCGAATAGAGAAAAAGAGTGCCAGTTCAGCAAACGTCGTCCGATCTAGCTTGATCCGTTCACCCTGTTCTTTGCGTCTCGCAGCACAAAAAGAAATGCAAGAGTTTCCATGCAGTGTTGCAGGAAGACTAGCAAGATGCACAGCAAAGTTCTCCAAGAACTTCTTCCATTCAAATGCTAACGTGACTTGAAAAGGCATGAGAGAGGCCAGCTACCGTCCCCCAGCAGTTCCAAAGCCGTGCACACAATGTTGGTGTTGACGGCCTGCTTCTTCACCTCCTGCAAACTGCCACGCACTCTGTCTGCAGGAGGCGAAAAATGTTGCTTCTTCTTGCACTGTTGGTTGTGCCGGCCACTGTGGGCTCTGTAGCACCTGCATCGGGCAAAAGACGCCCGGGAGTGGCAGGAAGCCCAGGACAGCTCCGTATCTCTGTCTTCTGTGTCTCTTCTCGTCTGCATTTAACCCAAAAGCTTTTCCATAACGTCTCACTGATAGAAAAACTGTGCCAGCGCAGCAAACGTTTTCCGATCTGTCTTGTCGAGTTCCCCCCGTTCCTGGCGTCTCGCAGCACAAAGAGAAGTTGCAAGAGTTTCAATGGAGTGTTGCAGGAAGACTAGCAAGATGCACAGCAATGTTCTCAAAGAACTCCCTCCATTCAAATGCTAACGGGACTTGAAAAGGCATGCGAGGGGCCAACCACCGTCCCCCAGCAGTTCCAAAGCTGTGCACACAATGCTGGTGTTGTGCGGCTTGCTCCTTCACCACCTGAGAGCTGCCGCGCTCTCCGTCTGCCGGAGGCGAAAGAGCAGCTTCTTTGCGCACTGTTGGTGGTGCCGGCAGCGGTGCGCTCGAAAGCGCTGCATCAGGCCAAAGACGCCCCGATAGGCACTTAGCTCTGGACATCCCCCTATCTCCAGCTTCCGCTTCTCTTGTTGTCCACATCCGTGCCAAAAGCTTTTCTACAATGTCTCACCGATAGAAAAAGTGTGCCAGCGCAGCAAACGTTGTCAGATCTGTCTTGACGCGCTCACCCCGTTCCTCGCGTCTTCCAGCAAAAAGAGAAGTGCAAGAGTTTCCACGGAGTGTTGCAGGAGCACTGGCAAGATGCACAGCAAAGTTCTCAAAGAACTCCTTCCATTCGAATGCTAACGGGACTTGAAAAGGCATGTGAGTGGCCAACCACCGTCCGCCAGCAGTTCCAAAGCTGCGCACACAATGCTGGTGTTGTGTGGCTTGCTCCTTCACCTCCTGCCAGCTGCCATGCACTCTGTCTGCCAGAGGCGAAATGGCCGCTTCTTTGCACACTGCTGGTTGCGCCTGTTTCAGTTCGCTCCAAAGTGCTGCATCAGGCAAAACATGCCCGGGAGCGGCACTGAGCTCTGGACAGCCCTGTATCCCCGGCTTCTGCGTCTCTTGTCATCTGCATCCTAGCCAAAAGCTTTTCCATGACTTCTCGAATAGAGAAAAAGAGTGCCAGTTCAGCAAACGTCGTCCGATCTAGCTTGATCCGTTCACCCTGTTCTTTGCGTCTCGCAGCACAAAAAGAAATGCAAGAGTTTCCATGCAGTGTTGCAGGAAGACTAGCAAGATGCACAGCAAAGTTCTCCAAGAACTTCTTCCATTCAAATGCTAACGTGACTTGAAAAGGCATGAGAGAGGCCAGCTACCGTCCCCCAGCAGTTCCAAAGCCGTGCACACAATGTTGGTGTTGACGGCCTGCTTCTTCACCTCCTGCAAACTGCCACGCACTCTGTCTGCAGGAGGCGAAAAATGTTGCTTCTTCTTGCACTGTTGGTTGTGCCGGCCACTGTGGGCTCTGTAGCACCTGCATCGGGCAAAAGACGCCCGGGAGTGGCAGGAAGCCCAGGACAGCTCCGTATCTCTGTCTTCTGTGTCTCTTCTCGTCTGCATTTAACCCAAAAGCTTTTCCATAACGTCTCACTGATAGAAAAACTGTGCCAGCGCAGCAAACGTTTTCCGATCTGTCTTGTCGAGTTCCCCCCGTTCCTGGCGTCTCGCAGCACAAAGAGAAGTTGCAAGAGTTTCAATGGAGTGTTGCAGGAAGACTAGCAAGATGCACAGCAATGTTCTCAAAGAACTCCCTCCATTCAAATGCTAACGGGACTTGAAAAGGCATGCGAGGGGCCAACCACCGTCCCCCAGCAGTTCCAAAGCTGTGCACACAATGCTGGTGTTGTGCGGCTTGCTCCTTCACCACCTGAGAGCTGCCGCGCTCTCCGTCTGCCGGTGGCGAAAGAGCAGCTTCTTTGCGCACTGTTGGTGGTGCCGGCAGCGGTGCGCTCGAAAGCGCTGCATCAGGCCAAAGACGCCCCGATAGGCACTTAGCTCTGGACATCCCCCTATCTCCAGCTTCCGCTTCTCTTGTTGTCCACATCCGTGCCAAAAGCTTTTCTACAATGTCTCACCGATAGAAAAAGTGTGCCAGCGCAGCAAACGTTGTCAGATCTGTCTTGACGCGCTCACCCCGTTCCTCGCGTCTTCCAGCAAAAAGAGAAGTGCAAGAGTTTCCACGGAGTGTTGCAGGAGCACTGGCAAGATGCACAGCAAAGTTCTCAAAGAACTCCTTCCATTCGAATGCTAACGGGACTTGAAAAGGCATGTGAGTGGCCAACCACTGTCCGCCAGCAGTTCCAAAGCTGCGCACACAATGCTGGTGTTGTGTGGCTTGCTTCTTCACCTCCTGCCAGCTGCCATGCACTCCGTCTGCCGGAGGCGAAATGGCCGCTTCTTTGCACACTGCTGGTTGTGCCTGTTTCAGTTCGCTCGAAAGCGCTGCATCAGGCAAAACACACCCGGGAGCGGCACTGAGCTCTGGACAGCCCTGTATCCCCGGCTTCTGCGTCTCTTGTCATCTGCATCCTAGCCAAAAGCTTTTCCATGACTTCTCGAATAGAGAAAAAGAGTGCCAGTTCAGCAAACGTCGTCCGATCTAGCTTGATCCGTTCACCCTGTTCTTTGTGTCTCGCAGCACAAAAAGAAATGCAAGAGTTTCCATGCAGTGTTGCAGGAAGACTAGCAAGATGCACAGCAAAGTTCTCCAAGAACTTCTTCCATTCAAATGCTAACGTGACTTGAAAAGGCATGAGAGAGGCCAACTACCGTCCCCCAGCAGTTCCAAAGCCGTGCACACAATGTTGGTGTTGACGGCCTGCTTCTTCACCTCCTGCAAACTGCCACGCACTCTGTCTTCAGGAGGCGAAAAATGTTGCTTCTTCTTGCACTGTTGGTTGTGCCGGCCACTGTGGGCTCTGTAGCACCTGCATCGGGCAAAAGACGCCCGGGAGTGGCAGGAAGCCCAGGACAGCTCCGTATCTCTGTCTTCTGTGTCTCTTCTCGTCTGCATTTAACCCAAAAGCTTTTCCATAACGTCTCACTGATAGAAAAACTGTGCCAGCGCAGCAAACGTTTTCCGATCTGTCTTGTCGAGTTCCCCCCGTTCCTGGCGTCTCGCAGCACAAAGAGAAGTTGCAAGAGTTTCAATGGAGTGTTGCAGGAAGACTAGCAAGATGCACAGCAATGTTCTCAAAGAACTCCCTCCATTCAAATGCTAACGGGACTTGAAAAGGCATGCGAGGGGCCAACCACCGTCCCCCAGCAGTTCCAAAGCTGTGCACACAATGCTGGTGTTGTGCGGCTTGCTCCTTCACCACCTGAGAGCTGCCGCGCTCTCCGTCTGCCGGAGGCGAAAGAGCAGCTTCTTTGCGCACTGTTGGTGGTGCCGGCAGCGGTGCGCTCGAAAGCGCTGCATCAGGCCAAAGACGCCCCGATAGGCACTTAGCTCTGGACATCCCCCTATCTCCAGCTTCCGCTTCTCTTGTTGTCCACATCCGTGCCAAAAGCTTTTCTACAATGTCTCACCGATAGAAAAAGTGTGCCAGCGCAGCAAACGTTGTCAGATCTGTCTTGACGCGCTCACCCCGTTCCTCGCGTCTTCCAGCAAAAAGAGAAGTGCAAGAGTTTCCACGGAGTGTTGCAGGAGCACTGGCAAGATGCACAGCAAAGTTCTCAATGAACTCCTTCCATTCGAATGCTAACGGGACTTGAAAAGGCATGTGAGTGGCCAACCACCGTCCCCCAGCAGTTCCAAAGCTGTGCACACAATGCTGGTGTTGTGTGGCTTGCTTCTTCACCTCCTGCCAGCTGCCATGCACTCTGTCTGCCAGAGGCGAAATGGCCGCTTCTTTGCACACTGCTGGTTGCGCCTGTTTCAGTTCGCTCCAAAGTGCTGCATCAGGCAAAACATGCCCGGGAGCGGCACTGAGCTCTGGACAGCCCTGTATCCCCGGCTTCTGCGTCTCTTGTCATCTGCATCCTAGCCAAAAGCTTTTCCATGACTTCTCGAATTGAGAAAAAGAGTGCCAGTTCAGCAAACGTCGTCCGATCTAGCTTGATCCGTTCACCCTGTTCTTTGTGTCTCGCAGCACAAAAAGAAATGCAAGAGTTTCCATGCAGTGTTGCAGGAAGACTAGCAAGATGCACAGCAAAGTTCTCCAAGAACTTCTTCCATTCAAATGCTAACGTGACTTGAAAAGGCATGAGAGAGGCCAACTACCGTCCCCCAGCAGTTCCAAAGCCGTGCACACAATGTTGGTGTTGACGGCCTGCTTCTTCACCTCCTGCAAACTGCCACGCACTCTGTCTGCAGGAGGCGAAAAATGTTGCTTCTTCTTGCACTGTTGGTTGTGCCGGCCACTGTGGGCTCTGTAGCACCTGCATCGGGCAAAAGACGCCCGGGAGTGGCAGGAAGCCCAGGACAGCTCCGTATCTCTGTCTTCTGTGTCTCTTCTCGTCTGCATTTAACCCAAAAGCTTTTCCATAACGTCTCACTGATAGAAAAACTGTGCCAGCGCAGCAAACGTTTTCCGATCTGTCTTGTCGAGTTCCCCCCGTTCCTGGCGTCTCGCAGCACAAAGAGAAGTTGCAAGAGTTTCAATGGAGTGTTGCAGGAAGACTAGCAAGATGCACAGCAAGGTTCTCAAAGAACTCCCTCCATTCAAATGCTAACGGGACTTGAAAAGGCATGCGAGGGGCCAACCACCGTCCCCCAGCAGTTCCAAAGCTGTGCACACAATGCTGGTGTTGTGCGGCTTGCTCCTTCACCACCTGAGAGCTGCCGCGCTCTCCGTCTGCCGGTGGCGAAAGAGCAGCTTCTTTGCGCACTGTTGGTGGTGCCGGCAGCGGTGCGCTCGAAAGCGCTGCATCAGGCCAAAGACGCCCCGATAGGCACTTAGCTCTGGACATCCCCCTATCTCCAGCTTCCGCTTCTCTTGTTGTCCACATCCGTGCCAAAAGCTTTTCTACAATGTCTCACCGATAGAAAAAGTGTGCCAGCGCAGCAAACGTTGTCAGATCTGTCTTGACGCGCTCACCCCGTTCCTCGCGTCTTCCAGCAAAAAGAGAAGTGCAAGAGTTTCCACGGAGTGTTGCAGGAGCACTGGCAAGATGCACAGCAAAGTTCTCAAAGAACTCCTTCCATTCGAATGCTAACGGGACTTGAAAAGGCATGTGAGTGGCCAACCACTGTCCGCCAGCAGTTCCAAAGCTGCGCACACAATGCTGGTGTTGTGCGGCTTGCTTCTTCACCTCCTGCCAGCTGCCATGCACTCCGTCTGCCGGAGGCGAAATGGCCGCTTCTTTGCACACTGCTGGTTGTGCCTGTTTCAGTTCGCTCGAAAGCGCTGCATCAGGCAAAACACACCCGGGAGCGGCACTGAGCTCTGGACAGCCCTGTATCCCCGGCTTCTGCGTCTATTGCCATGTCTCATGACATCTCGAATAAAGAAAAAGTTTGCCAGCGCAGCAAACGTCGTCCGATCTAGCTTGATCCGTTCACCCTGTTCTTTGCGTCTCGCAGCACAAAAAGAAATGCAAGAGTTTCCATGCAGTGTTGCAGGAAGACTAGCAAGATGCACAGCAAAGTTTTCAAAGAACTCCTTCCATTCGAATGCTAACGGGACTTGAAAAGGCATGAGAGAGGCCAACCACCGTCCCCCAGCAGTTCCAAAGCTGTGCACACAATGCAGGTGTTGTGCAGCTTGCTTCTTCACCACCTGAGAGCTGCTGCGCTCTCCATCTGCCGGGGGCGAAAAGAGCTGCTTCTTCTTGCACTGTTGGTTGTGCTGGTGGCTTATGCGCTCCAAAGCGCCTGCATCGGGCAAAAGACGCCCGGGAGCGGCACTTAGCTCCATACATCCCCGTATCTCCGGCTTCCGCGTCCCTTGTTGTCCACATCTGTGCCAAAAGTTTTTCCATAATGTCCCACCAAGGGAAAAAGTCTGCCAGTGCAGCAAATGTCGTCCGGTCTGTCTTGACGCGTTCACCATGTTCTTTGCATCACGCAGCAGAAAGAGAAGTGCAAGAGTTTCCACGGAGTGTTGCAGGAGCACTGGCAAGATGCACAGCAAAGTTCTCAAACAACTCCTTCCATTCGAATGCTAACGGGACTTGAAAAGGCATGTGAGTGGCCAACCACCGTCCCCCAGCAGTTCCAAAGCTGCGCACACAATGCTGGTGTTGTGTGGCTTGCTCCTTCACCTCCTGCCAGCTGCCATGCACTCTGTCTGCCAGAGGCGAAATGGCCGCTTCTTTGCACACTGCTGGTTGTGCCTGTTTCAGTTCGCTCCAAAGTGCTGCATCAGGCAAAACATGCCCGGGAGCGGCACTGAGCTCTGGACAGCCCTGTATCCCCGGCTTCTGCGTCTCTTGTCATCTGCATCCTAGCCAAAAGCTTTTCCATGACTTCTCGAATAGAGAAAAAGAGTGCCAGTTCAGCAAACGTCGTCCGATCTAGCTTGATCCGTTCACCCTGTTCTTTGCGTCTCGCAGCACAAAAAGAAATGCAAGAGTTTCCATGCAGTGTTGCAGGAAGACTAGCAAGATGCACAGCAAAGTTCTCCAAGAACTTCTTCCATTCAAATGCTAACGTGACTTGAAAAGGCATGAGAGAGGCCAACTACCGTCCCCCAGCAGTTCCAAAGCCGTGCACACAATGTTGGTGTTGACGGCCTGCTTCTTCACCTCCTGCAAACTGCCACGCACTCTGTCTTCAGGAGGCGAAAAATGTTGCTTCTTCTTGCACTGTTGGTTGTGCCGGCCACTGTGGGCTCTGTAGCACCTGCATCGGGCAAAAGACGCCCGGGAGTGGCAGGAAGCCCAGGACAGCTCCGTATCTCTGTCTTCTGTGTCTCTTCTCGTCTGCATTTAACCCAAAAGCTTTTCCATAACGTCTCACTGATAGAAAAACTGTGCCAGCGCAGCAAACGTTTTCCGATCTGTCTTGTCGAGTTCCCCCCGTTCCTGGCGTCTCGCAGCACAAAGAGAAGTTGCAAGAGTTTCAATGGAGTGTTGCAGGAAGACTAGCAAGATGCACAGCAAGGTTCTCAAAGAACTCCCTCCATTCAAATGCTAACGGGACTTGAAAAGGCATGCGAGGGGCCAACCACCGTCCCCCAGCAGTTCCAAAGCTGTGCACACAATGCTGGTGTTGTGCGGCTTGCTCCTTCACCACCTGAGAGCTGCCGCGCTCTCCGTCTGCCGGAGGCGAAAGAGCAGCTTCTTTGCTTCTTTTCTGTTGGTGGTGCCGGCAGCGGTGCGCTCGAAAGCGCTGCATCAGGCCAAAGACGCCCCGATAGGCACTTAGCTCTGGACATCCCCCTATCTCCAGCTTCCGCTTCTCTTGTTGTCCACATCCGTGCCAAAAGCTTTTCTACAATGTCTCACCGATAGAAAAAGTGTGCCAGCGCAGCAAACGTTGTCAGATCTGTCTTGACGCGCTCACCCCGTTCCTCGCGTCTTCCAGCAAAAAGAGAAGTGCAAGAGTTTCCACGGAGTGTTGCAGGAGCACTGGCAAGATGCACAGCAAAGTTCTCAAAGAACTCCTTCCATTCGAATGCTAACGGGACTTGAAAAGGCATGTGAGTGGCCAACCACCGTCCCCCAGCAGTTCCAAAGCTGCGCACACAATGCTGGTGTTGTGCGGCTTGCTTCTTCACCTCCTGCCAGCTGCCATGCACTCTGTCTGCCAGAGGCGAAATGGCCGCTTCTTTGCACACTGCTGGTTGCGCCTGTTTCAGTTCGCTCCAAAGTGCTGCATCAGGCAAAACATGCCCGGGAGCGGCACTGAGCTCTGGACAGCCCTGTATCCCCGGCTTCTGCGTCTCTTGTCATCTGCATCCTAGCCAAAAGCTTTTCCATGACTTCTCGAATAGAGAAAAAGAGTGCCAGTTCAGCAAACGTCGTCCGATCTAGCTTGATCCGTTCACCCTGTTCTTTGTGTCTCGCAGCACAAAAAGAAATGCAAGAGTTTCCATGCAGTGTTGCAGGAAGACTAGCAAGATGCACAGCAAAGTTCTCCAAGAACTTCTTCCATTCAAATGCTAACGTGACTTGAAAAGGCATGAGAGAGGCCAACTACCGTCCCCCAGCAGTTCCAAAGCCGTGCACACAATGTTGGTGTTGACGGCCTGCTTCTTCACCTCCTGCAAACTGCCACGCACTCTGTCTTCAGGAGGCGAAAAATGTTGCTTCTTCTTGCACTGTTGGTTGTGCCGGCCACTGTGGGCTCTGTAGCACCTGCATCGGGCAAAAGACGCCCGGGAGTGGCAGGAAGCCCAGGACAGCTCCGTATCTCTGTCTTCTGTGTCTCTTCTCGTCTGCATTTAACCCAAAAGCTTTTCCATAACGTCTCACTGATAGAAAAACTGTGCCAGCGCAGCAAACGTTTTCCGATCTGTCTTGTCGAGTTCCCCCCGTTCCTGGCGTCTCGCAGCACAAAGAGAAGTTGCAAGAGTTTCAATGGAGTGTTGCAGGAAGACTAGCAAGATGCACAGCAATGTTCTCAAAGAACTCCCTCCATTCAAATGCTAACGGGACTTGAAAAGGCATGCGAGGGGCCAACCACCGTCCCCCAGCAGTTCCAAAGCTGTGCACACAATGCTGGTGTTGTGCGGCTTGCTCCTTCACCACCTGAGAGCTGCCGCGCTCTCCGTCTGCCGGAGGCGAAAGAGCAGCTTCTTTGCGCACTGTTGGTGGTGCCGGCAGCGGTGCGCTCGAAAGCGCTGCATCAGGCCAAAGACGCCCCGATAGGCACTTAGCTCTGGACATCCCCCTATCTCCAGCTTCCGCTTCTCTTGTTGTCCACATCCGTGCCAAAAGCTTTTCTACAATGTCTCACCGATAGAAAAAGTGTGCCAGCGCAGCAAACGTTGTCAGATCTGTCTTGACGCGCTCACCCCGTTCCTCGCGTCTTCCAGCAAAAAGAGAAGTGCAAGAGTTTCCACGGAGTGTTGCAGGAGCACTGGCAAGATGCACAGCAAAGTTCTCAAAGAACTCCTTCCATTCGAATGCTAACGGGACTTGAAAAGGCATGTGAGTGGCCAACCACTGTCCGCCAGCAGTTCCAAAGCTGCGCACACAATGCTGGTGTTGTGTGGCTTGCTTCTTCACCTCCTGCCAGCTGCCATGCACTCCGTCTGCCGGAGGCGAAATGGCCGCTTCTTTGCACACTGCTGGTTGTGCCTGTTTCAGTTCGCTCGAAAGCGCTGCATCAGGCAAAACACACCCGGGAGCGGCACTGAGCTCTGGACAGCCCTGTATCCCCGGCTTCTGCGTCTATTGCCATGTCTCATTACATCTCGAATAGAGAAAAAGTTTGCCAGCGCAGCAAACGTCGTCCGATCTAGCTTGATCCGTTCACCCTGTTCTTTGCGTCTCGCAGCACAAAAAGAAATGCAAGAGTTTCCATGCAGTGTTGCAGGAAGACTAGCAAGATGCACAGCAAAGTTTTCAAAGAACTCCTTCCATTCGAATGCTAACGGGACTTGAAAAGGCATGAGAGAGGCCAACCACCGTCCGCCAGCAGTTCCAAAGCTGTGCACACAATGCTGGTGTTGTGCAGCTTGCTCCTTCACCACCTGAGAGCTGCCGCGCTCTCCGTCTGCCGGAGGCGAAAGAGCAGCTTCTTTGCTTCTTTTCTGTTGGTGGTGCCGGCAGCGGTGCGCTCGAAAGCGCTGCATCAGGCCAAAGACGCCCCGATAGGCACTTAGCTCTGGACATCCCCCTATCTCCAGCTTCCGCTTCTCTTGTTGTCCACATCCGTGCCAAAAGCTTTTCTACAATGTCTCACCGATAGAAAAAGTGTGCCAGCGCAGCAAACGTTGTCAGATCTGTCTTGACGCGCTCACCCCGTTCCTCGCGTCTTCCAGCAAAAAGAGAAGTGCAAGAGTTTCCACGGAGTGTTGCAGGAGCACTGGCAAGATGCACAGCAAAGTTCTCAAAGAACTCCTTCCATTCGAATGCTAACGGGACTTGAAAAGGCATGTGAGTGGCCAACCACCGTCCCCCAGCAGTTCCAAAGCTGCGCACACAATGCTGGTGTTGTGCGGCTTGCTTCTTCACCTCCTGCCAGCTGCCATGCACTCTGTCTGCCAGAGGCGAAATGGCCGCTTCTTTGCACACTGCTGGTTGCGCCTGTTTCAGTTCGCTCCAAAGTGCTGCATCAGGCAAAACATGCCCGGGAGCGGCACTGAGCTCTGGACAGCCCTGTATCCCCGGCTTCTGCGTCTCTTGTCATCTGCATCCTAGCCAAAAGCTTTTCCATGACTTCTCGAATAGAGAAAAAGAGTGCCAGTTCAGCAAACGTCGTCCGATCTAGCTTGATCCGTTCACCCTGTTCTTTGTGTCTCGCAGCACAAAAAGAAATGCAAGAGTTTCCATGCAGTGTTGCAGGAAGACTAGCAAGATGCACAGCAAAGTTCTCCAAGAACTTCTTCCATTCAAATGCTAACGTGACTTGAAAAGGCATGAGAGAGGCCAACTACCGTCCCCCAGCAGTTCCAAAGCCGTGCACACAATGTTGGTGTTGACGGCCTGCTTCTTCACCTCCTGCAAACTGCCACGCACTCTGTCTTCAGGAGGCGAAAAATGTTGCTTCTTCTTGCACTGTTGGTTGTGCCGGCCACTGTGGGCTCTGTAGCACCTGCATCGGGCAAAAGACGCCCGGGAGTGGCAGGAAGCCCAGGACAGCTCCGTATCTCTGTCTTCTGTGTCTCTTCTCGTCTGCATTTAACCCAAAAGCTTTTCCATAACGTCTCACTGATAGAAAAACTGTGCCAGCGCAGCAAACGTTTTCCGATCTGTCTTGTCGAGTTCCCCCCGTTCCTGGCGTCTCGCAGCACAAAGAGAAGTTGCAAGAGTTTCAATGGAGTGTTGCAGGAAGACTAGCAAGATGCACAGCAATGTTCTCAAAGAACTCCCTCCATTCAAATGCTAACGGGACTTGAAAAGGCATGCGAGGGGCCAACCACCGTCCCCCAGCAGTTCCAAAGCTGTGCACACAATGCTGGTGTTGTGCGGCTTGCTCCTTCACCACCTGAGAGCTGCCGCGCTCTCCGTCTGCCGGAGGCGAAAGAGCAGCTTCTTTGCGCACTGTTGGTGGTGCCGGCAGCGGTGCGCTCGAAAGCGCTGCATCAGGCCAAAGACGCCCCGATAGGCACTTAGCTCTGGACATCCCCCTATCTCCAGCTTCCGCTTCTCTTGTTGTCCACATCCGTGCCAAAAGCTTTTCTACAATGTCTCACCGATAGAAAAAGTGTGCCAGCGCAGCAAACGTTGTCAGATCTGTCTTGACGCGCTCACCCCGTTCCTCGCGTCTTCCAGCAAAAAGAGAAGTGCAAGAGTTTCCACGGAGTGTTGCAGGAGCACTGGCAAGATGCACAGCAAAGTTCTCAAAGAACTCCTTCCATTCGAATGCTAACGGGACTTGAAAAGGCATGTGAGTGGCCAACCACTGTCCGCCAGCAGTTCCAAAGCTGCGCACACAATGCTGGTGTTGTGTGGCTTGCTTCTTCACCTCCTGCCAGCTGCCATGCACTCCGTCTGCCGGAGGCGAAATGGCCGCTTCTTTGCACACTGCTGGTTGTGCCTGTTTCAGTTCGCTCGAAAGCGCTGCATCAGGCAAAACACACCCGGGAGCGGCACTGAGCTCTGGACAGCCCTGTATCCCCGGCTTCTGCGTCTATTGCCATGTCTCATTACATCTCGAATAGAGAAAAAGTTTGCCAGCGCAGCAAACGTCGTCCGATCTAGCTTGATCCGTTCACCCTGTTCTTTGCGTCTCGCAGCACAAAAAGAAATGCAAGAGTTTCCATGCAGTGTTGCAGGAAGACTAGCAAGATGCACAGCAAAGTTTTCAAAGAACTCCTTCCATTCGAATGCTAACGGGACTTGAAAAGGCATGAGAGAGGCCAACCACCGTCCGCCAGCAGTTCCAAAGCTGTGCACACAATGCTGGTGTTGTGCAGCTTGCTTCTTCACCACCTGAGAGCTGCTGCGCTCTCCATCTGCCGGGGGCGAAAAGAGCTGCTTCTTCTTGCACTGTTGGTTGTGCTGGTGGCTTATGCGCTCCAAAGCGCCTGCATCGGGCAAAAGACGCCCGGGAGCGGCACTTAGCTCCATACATCCCCGTATCTCCGGCTTCCGCGTCCCTTGTTGTCCACATCTGTGCCAAAAGTTTTTCCATAATGTCCCACCAAGGGAAAAAGTCTGCCGGTGCAGCAAATGTCGTCCGGTCTGTCTTGACGCGTTCACCATGTTCTTTGCATCACGCAGCAGAAAGAGAAGTGCAAGAGTTTCCACGGAGTGTTGCAGGAGCACTGGCAAGATGCACAGCAAAGTTCTCAAAGAACTCCTTCCATTCGAATGCTAACGGGACTTGAAAAGGCATGTGAGTGGCCAACCACCATCCCCCAGCAGTTACAAAGCTGCGCACACAATGCTGGTGTTGTGTGGCTTGCTCCTTCACCTCCTGCCAGCTGCCATGCACTCTGTCTGCCAGAGGCGAAATGGCCGCTTCTTTGCACACTGCTGGTTGCGCCTGTTTCAGTTCGCTCCAAAGCGCTGCATCAGGCAAAACATGCCCGGGAGCGGCACTGAGCTCTGGACAGCCCTGTATCCCCGGCTTCTGCGTCTCTTGTCATCTGCATCCTAGCCAAAAGCTTTTCCATGACTTCTCGAATAGAGAAAAAGAGTGCCAGTTCAGCAAACGTCGTCCGATCTAGCTTGATCCGTTCACCCTGTTCTTTGTGTCTCGCAGCACAAAAAGAAATGCAAGAGTTTCCATGCAGTGTTGCAGGAAGACTAGCAAGATGCACAGCAAAGTTCTCCAAGAACTTCTTCCATTCAAATGCTAACGTGACTTGAAAAGGCATGAGAGAGGCCAACTACCGTCCCCCAGCAGTTCCAAAGCCGTGCACACAATGTTGGTGTTGACGGCCTGCTTCTTCACCTCCTGCAAACTGCCACGCACTCTGTCTTCAGGAGGCGAAAAATGTTGCTTCTTCTTGCACTGTTGGTTGTGCCGGCCACTGTGGGCTCTGTAGCACCTGCATCAGGCAAAAGACGCCCGGGAGTGGCAGGAAGCCCAGGACAGCTCCGTATCTCTGTCTTCTGTGTCTCTTCTCGTCTGCATTTAACCCAAAAGCTTTTCCATAACGTCTCACTGATAGAAAAACTGTGCCAGCGCAGCAAACGTTTTCCGATCTGTCTTGTCGAGTTCCCCCCGTTCCTGGCGTCTCACAGCACAAAGAGAAGTTGCAAGAGTTTCAATGGAGTGTTGCAGGAAGACTAGCAAGATGCACAGCAATGTTCTCAAAGAACTCCCTCCATTCAAATGCTAACGGGACTTGAAAAGGCATGCGAGGGGCCAACCACCGTCCCCCAGCAGTTCCAAAGCTGTGCACACAATGCTGGTGTTGTGCGGCTTGCTCCTTCACCACCTGAGAGCTGCCGCGCTCTCCGTCTGCCGGTGGCGAAAGAGCAGCTTCTTTGCGCACTGTTGGTGGTGCCGGCAGCGGTGCGCTTGAAAGCGCTGCATCAGGCCAAAGACGCCCCGATAGGCACTTAGCTCTGGACATCCCCCTATCTCCAGCTTCCGCTTCTCTTGTTGTCCACATCCGTGCCAAAAGCTTTTCTACAATGTCTCACCGATAGAAAAAGTGTGCCAGCGCAGCAAACGTTGTCAGATCTGTCTTGACGCGCTCACCCCGTTCCTCGCGTCTTCCAGCAAAAAGAGAAGTGCAAGAGTTTCCATGGAGTGTTGCAGGAGCACTGGCAAGATGCACAGCAAAGTTCTCAAAGAACTCCTTCCATTCGAATGCTAACGGGACTTGAAAAGGCATGTGAGTGGCCAACCACTGTCCGCCAGCAGTTCCAAAGCTGCGCACACAATGCTGGTGTTGTGCGGCTTGCTTCTTCACCTCCTGCCAGCTGCCATGCACTCCGTCTGCCGGAGGCGAAATGGCCGCTTCTTTGCACACTGCTGGTTGTGCCTGTTTCAGTTCGCTCGAAAGCGCTGCATCAGGCAAAACACACCCGGGAGCGGCACTGAGCTCTGGACAGCCCTGTATCCTCGGCTTCCGCGTCTATTGCCATGTCTCATGACATCTCGAATAGAGAAAAAGTTTGCCAGCGCAGCAAACGTCGTCCGATCTAGCTTGAACCGTTCACCCTGTTCTTTGCGTCTCGCAGCACAAAAAGAAATGCAAGAGTTTCCATGCAGTGTTGCAGGAAGACTAGCAAGATGCACAGCAAAGTTTTCAAAGAACTCCTTCCATTCGAATGCTAACGGGACTTGAAAAGGCATGAGAGAGGCCAACCACCGTCCGCCAGCAGTTCCAAAGCTGTGCACACAATGCTGGTGTTGTGCAGCTTGCTTCTTCACCACCTGAGAGCTGCTGCGCTCTCCATCTGCCGGAGGCGAAAAGAGCTGCTTCTTCTTTCACTGTTGGTTGTGCTGGTGGCTTATGCGCTCCAAAGCGCCTGCATCGGGCAAAAGACGCCCGGGAGCGGCACTTAGCTCCATACATCCCCGTATCTCCGGCTTCCGCGTCCCTTGTTGTCCACATCTGTGCCAAAAGTTTTTCCATAATGTCCCACCAAGGGAAAAAGTCTGCCGGTGCAGCAAATGTCGTCCGGTCTGTCTTGACGCGTTCACCATGTTCTTTGCATCACGCAGCAGAAAGAGAAGTGCAAGAGTTTCCACGGAGTGTTGCAGGAGCACTGGCAAGATGCACAGCAAAGTTCTCAAACAACTCCTTCCATTCGAATGCTAACGGGACTTGAAAAGGCATGTGAGTGGCCAACCACCGTCCCCCAGCAGTTCCAAAGCTGCGCACACAATGCTGGTGTTGTGTGGCTTGCTCCTTCACCTCCTGCCAGCTGCCATGCACTCCGTCTGCCGGAGGCGAAATGGCCGCTTCTTTGCACACTGCTGGTTGTGCCTGTTTCAGTTCGCTCCAAAGCGCTGCATCAGGCAAAACACGCCCAGGAGCGGCACTGAGCTCTGGACAGCCCTGTATCCCCGGCTTCTGCGTCTCTTGTCATCTGCATCCTAGCCAAAAGCTTTTCCATGACTTCTCGAATAGAGAAAAAGAGTGCCAGTTCAGCAAACGTCGTCCGATCTAGCTTGATCCGTTCACCCTGTTCTTTGTGTCTCGCAGCACAAAAAGAAATGCAAGAGTTTCCATGCAGTGTTGCAGGAAGACTAGCAAGATGCACAGCAATGTTCTCCAAGAACTTCTTCCATTCAAATGCTAACGTGACTTGAAAAGGCATGAGAGAGGCCAACTACCGTCCCCCAGCAGTTCCAAAGCCGTGCACACAATGCTGGTGTTGACGGCCTGCTTCTTCACCTCCTGCAAACTGCCACGCACTCTGTCTGCAGGAGGCGAAAAATGTTGCTTCTTCTTGCACTGTTGGTTGTGCCGGCCACTGTGGGCTCTGTAGCACCTGCATCGGGCAAAAGACGCCCGGGAGTGGCAGGAAGCCCAGGACAGCTCCGTATCTCTGTCTTCTGTGTCTCTTCTCGTCTGCATTTAACCCAAAAGCTTTTCCATAACGTCTCACTGATAGAAAAACTGTGCCAGCGCAGCAAACGTTTTCCGATCTGTCTTGTCGAGTTCCCCCCGTTCCTGGCGTCTCGCAGCACAAAGAGAAGTTGCAAGAGTTTCAATGGAGTGTTGCAGGAAGACTAGCAAGATGCACAGCAAGGTTCTCAAAGAACTCCCTCCATTCAAATGCTAACGGGACTTGAAAAGGCATGCGAGGGGCCAACCACCGTCCCCCAGCAGTTCCAAAGCTGTGCACACAATGCTGGTGTTGTGCGGCTTGCTCCTTCACCACCTGAGAGCTGCCGCGCTCTCCGTCTGCCGGAGGCGAAAGAGCAGCTTCTTTGCTTCTTTTCTGTTGGTGGTGCCGGCAGCGGTGCGCTCGAAAGCGCTGCATCAGGCCAAAGACGCCCCGATAGGCACTTAGCTCTGGACATCCCCCTATCTCCAGCTTCCGCTTCTCTTGTTGTCCACATCCGTGCCAAAAGCTTTTCTACAATGTCTCACCGATAGAAAAAGTGTGCCAGCGCAGCAAACGTTGTCAGATCTGTCTTGACGCGCTCACCCCGTTCCTCGCGTCTTCCAGCAAAAAGAGAAGTTGCAAGAGTTTCAATGGAGTGTTGCAGGAAGAATAGCAAGATGCACAGCAAAGTTCTCAATGAACTCCTTCCATTCGAATGCTAACGGGACTTGAAAAGGCATGTGAGTGGCCAACCACCGTCCCCCAGCAGTTCCAAAGCTGCGCACACAATGCTGGTGTTGTGTGGCTTGCTCCTTCACCTCCTGCCAGCTGCCATGCACTCTGTCTGCCAGAGGCGAAATGGCCGCTTCTTTGCACACTGCTGGTTGCGCCTGTTTCAGTTCGCTCCAAAGTGCTGCATCAGGCAAAACATGCCCGGGAGCAGCACTGAGCTCTGGACAGCCCTGTATCCCCGGCTTCTGCGTCTCTTGTCATCTGCATCCTAGCCAAAAGCTTTTCCATGACTTCTCGAATAGAGAAAAAGAGTGCCAGTTCAGCAAACGTCGTCCGATCTAGCTTGATCCGTTCACCCTGTTCTTTGTGTCTCGCAGCACAAAAAGAAATGCAAAAGTTTCCATGCAGTGTTGCAGGAAGACTAGCAAGATGCACAGCAAAGTTCTCCAAGAACTTCTTCCATTCAAATGCTAACGTGACTTGAAAAGGCATGAGAGAGGCCAACTACCGTCCCCCAGCAGTTCCAAAGCCGTGCACACAATGTTGGTGTTGACGGCCTGCTTCTTCACCTCCTGCAAACTGCCACGCACTCTGTCTTCAGGAGGCGAAAATTGTTGCTTCTTCTTGCACTGTTGGTTGTGCCGGCCACTGTGGGCTCTGTAGCACCTGCATCGGGCAAAAGACGCCCGGGAGTGGCAGGAAGCCCAGGACAGCTCCGTATCTCTGTCTTCTGTGTCTCTTCTCGTCTGCATTTAACCCAAAAGCTTTTCCATAACGTCTCACTGATAGAAAAACTGTGCCAGCGCAGCAAACGTTTTCCGATCTGTCTTGTCGAGTTCCCCCGTTCCTGGCGTCTCGCAGCACAAAGAGAAGTTGCAAGAGTTTCAATGGAGTGTTGCAGGAAGACTAGCAAGATGCACAGCAAGGTTCTCAAAGAACTCCTCCATTCAAATGCTAACGGGACTTGAAAAGGCATGCGAGGGGCCAACCACCGTCCCCCAGCAGTTCCAAAGCTGTGCACACAATGCTGGTGTTGTGCGGCTTGCTCCTTCACCACCTGAGAGCTGCCGCGCTCTCCGTCTGCCGGAGGCGAAAGAGCAGCTTCTTTGCGCACTGTTGGTGGTGCCGGCAGCGGTGCGCTCGAAAGCGCTGCATCAGGCCAAAGACGCCCCGATAGGCACTTAGCTCTGGACATCCCCCTATCTCCAGCTTCCGCTTCTCTTGTTGTCCACATCCGTGCCAAAAGCTTTTCTACAATGTCTCACCGATAGAAAAAGTGTGCCAGCGCAGCAAACGTTGTCAGATCTGTCTTGACGCGCTCACCCCGTTCCTCGCGTCTTCCAGCAAAAAGAGAAGTGCAAGAGTTTCCACGGAGTGTTGCAGGAGCACTGGCAAGATGCACAGCAAAGTTCTCAAAGAACTCCTTCCATTCGAATGCTAACGGGACTTGAAAAGGCATGTGAGTGGCCAACCACCGTCCGCCAGCAGTTCCAAAGCTGCGCACACAATGCTGGTGTTGTGCGGCTTGCTTCTTCACCTCCTGCCAGCTGCCATGCACTCCGTCTGCCGGAGGCGAAATGGCCGCTTCTTTGCACACTGCTGGTTGCGCCTGTTTCAGTTCGCTCCAAAGTGCTGCATCAGGCAAAACATGCCCGGGAGCAGCACTGAGCTCTGGACAGCCCTGTATCCCCGGCTTCTGCGTCTCTTGTCATCTGCATCCTAGCCAAAAGCTTTTCCATGACTTCTCGAATAGAGAAAAAGAGTGCCAGTTCAGCAAACGTCGTCCGATCTAGCTTGATCCGTTCACCCTGTTCTTTGTGTCTCGCAGCACAAAAAGAAATGCAAAAGTTTCCATGCAGTGTTGCAGGAAGACTAGCAAGATGCACAGCAAAGTTCTCCAAGAACTTCTTCCATTCAAATGCTAACGTGACTTGAAAAGGCATGAGAGAGGCCAACTACCGTCCCCCAGCAGTTCCAAAGCCGTGCACACAATGTTGGTGTTGACGGCCTGCTTCTTCACCTCCTGCAAACTGCCACGCACTCTGTCTTCAGGAGGCGAAAATTGTTGCTTCTTCTTGCACTGTTGGTTGTGCCGGCCACTGTGGGCTCTGTAGCACCTGCATCGGGCAAAAGACGCCCGGGAGTGGCAGGAAGCCAGGACAGCTCCGTATCTCTGTCTTCTGTGTCTCTTCTCGTCTGCATTTAACCCAAAAGCTTTTCCATAACGTCTCACTGATAGAAAAACTGTGCCAGCGCAGCAAACGTTTTCCGATCTGTCTTGTCGAGTTCCCCCCGTTCCTGGCGTCTCGCAGCACAAAGAGAAGTTGCAAGAGTTTCAATGGAGTGTTGCAGGAAGACTAGCAAGATGCACAGCAAGGTTCTCAAAGAACTCCCTCCATTCAAATGCTAACGGGACTTGAAAAGGCATGCGAGGGGCCAACCACCGTCCCCCAGCAGTTCCAAAGCTGTGCACACAATGCTGGTGTTGTGCGGCTTGCTCCTTCACCACCTGAGAGCTGCCGCGCTCTCCGTCTGCCGGAGGCGAAAGAGCAGCTTCTTTGCGCACTGTTGGTGGTGCCGGCAGCGGTGCGCTCGAAAGCGCTGCATCAGGCCAAAGACGCCCCGATAGGCACTTAGCTCTGGACATCCCCCTATCTCCAGCTTCCGCTTCTCTTGTTGTCCACATCCGTGCCAAAAGCTTTTCTACAATGTCTCACCGATAGAAAAAGTGTGCCAGCGCAGCAAACGTTGTCAGATCTGTCTTGACGCGCTCACCCCGTTCCTCGCGTCTTCCAGCAAAAAGAGAAGTGCAAGAGTTTCCACGGAGTGTTGCAGGAGCACTGGCAAGATGCACAGCAAAGTTCTCAAAGAACTCCTTCCATTCGAATGCTAACGGGACTTGAAAAGGCATGTGAGTGGCCAACCACCGTCCGCCAGCAGTTCCAAAGCTGCGCACACAATGCTGGTGTTGTGCGGCTTGCTTCTTCACCTCCTGCCAGCTGCCATGCACTCCGTCTGCCGGAGGCGAAATGGCCGCTTCTTTGCACACTGCTGGTTGTGCCTGTTTCAGTTCGCTCGAAAGCGCTGCATCAGGCAAAACACACCCGGGAGCGGCACTGAGCTCTGGACAGCCCTGTATCCCCGGCTTCTGCGTCTCTTGTCATCTGCATCCTAGCCAAAAGCTTTTCCATGACTTCTCGAATAGAGAAAAAGAGTGCCAGTTCAGCAAACGTCGTCCGATCTAGCTTGATCCGTTCACCCTGTTCTTTGTGTCTCGCAGCACAAAAAGAAATGCAAGAGTTTCCATGCAGTGTTGCAGGAAGACTAGCAAGATGCACAGCAAAGTTCTCCAAGAACTTCTTCCATTCAAATGCTAACGTGACTTGAAAAGGCATGAGAGAGGCCAACTACCGTCCCCCAGCAGTTCCAAAGCCGTGCACACAATGTTGGTGTTGACGGCCTGCTTCTTCACCTCCTGCAAACTGCCACGCACTCTGTCTGCAGGAGGCGAAAAATGTTGCTTCTTCTTGCACTGTTGGTTGTGCCGGCCACTGTGGGCTCTGTAGCACCTGCATCGGGCAAAAGACGCCCGGGAGTGGCAGGAAGCCCAGGACAGCTCCGTATCTCTGTCTTCTGTGTCTCTTCTCGTCTGCATTTAACCCAAAAGCTTTTCCATAACGTCTCACTGATAGAAAAACTGTGCCAGCGCAGCAAACGTTTTCCGATCTGTCTTGTCGAGTTCCCCCCGTTCCTGGCGTCTCGCAGCACAAAGAGAAGTTGCAAGAGTTTCAATGGAGTGTTGCAGGAAGACTAGCAAGATGCACAGCAATGTTCTCAAAGAACTCCCTCCATTCAAATGCTAACGGGACTTGAAAAGGCATGCGAGGGGCCAACCACCGTCCCCCAGCAGTTCCAAAGCTGTGCACACAATGCTGGTGTTGTGCGGCTTGCTCCTTCACCACCTGAGAGCTGCCGCGCTCTCCGTCTGCCGGAGGCGAAAGAGCAGCTTCTTTGCGCACTGTTGGTGGTGCCGGCAGCGGTGCGCTCGAAAGCGCTGCATCAGGCCAAAGACGCCCCGATAGGCACTTAGCTCTGGACATCCCCCTATCTCCAGCTTCCGCTTCTCTTGTTGTCCACATCCGTGCCAAAAGCTTTTCTACAATGTCTCACCGATAGAAAAAGTGTGCCAGCGCAGCAAACGTTGTCAGATCTGTCTTGACGCGCTCACCCCGTTCCTCGCGTCTTCCAGCAAAAAGAGAAGTGCAAGAGTTTCCACGGAGTGTTGCAGGAGCACTGGCAAGATGCACAGCAAAGTTCTCAAAGAACTCCTTCCATTCGAATGCTAACGGGACTTGAAAAGGCATGTGAGTGGCCAACCACTGTCCGCCAGCAGTTCCAAAGCTGCGCACACAATGCTGGTGTTGTGCGGCTTGCTTCTTCACCTCCTGCCAGCTGCCATGCACTCCGTCTGCCGGAGGCGAAATGGCCGCTTCTTTGCACACTGCTGGTTGTGCCTGTTTCAGTTCGCTCGAAAGCGCTGCATCAGGCAAAACACACCTGGGAGCGGCACTGAGCTCTGGACAGCCCTGTATCCCCAGCTTCTGCGTCTATTGCCATGTCTCATGACATCTCGAATAAAGAAAATGTTTGCCAGCGCAGCAAACGTCGTCCGATCTAGCTTGATCCGTTCACCCTGTTCTTTGTGTCTCGCAGCACAAAAAGAAATGCAAGAGTTTCCATGCAGTGTTGCAGGAAGACTAGCAAGATGCACAGCAAAGTTTTCAAAGAACTCCTTCCATTCGAATGCTAACGGGACTTGAAAAGGCATGAGAGAGGCCAACCACCGTCCGCCAGCAGTTCCAAAGCTGTGCACACAATGCTGGTGTTGTGCAGCTTGCTTCTTCACCACCTGAGAGCTGCTGCGCTCTCCATCTGCCGGGGGCGAAAAGAGCTGCTTCTTCTTGCACTGTTGGTTGTGCTGGTGGCTTATGCGCTCCAAAGCGCCTGCATCGGGCAAAAGACGCCCGGGAGCGGCACTTAGCTCCATACATCCCCGTATCTCCGGCTTCCGCGTCCTTGTTGTCCACATCTGTGCCAAAAGTTTTTCCATAATGTCCCACCAAGGAAAAAGTCTGCCGGTGCAGCAAATGTCGTCCGGTCTGTCTTGACGCGTTCACCATGTTCTTTGCATCACGCAGCAGAAAGAGAAGTGCAAGAGTTTCCACGGAGTGTTGCAGGAGCACTGGCAAGATGCACAGCAAAGTTCTCAAACAACTCCTTCCATTCGAATGCTAACGGGACTTGAAAAGGCATGTGAGTGGCCAACCACCGTCCCCCAGCAGTTCCAAAGCTGCGCACACAATGCTGGTGTTGTGTGGCTTGCTCCTTCACCTCCTGCCAGCTGCCATGCACTCCGTCTGCCGGAGGCGAAATGGCCGCTTCTTTGCACACTGCTGGTTGTGCCTGTTTCAGTTCGCTCGAAAGCGCTGCATCAGGCAAAACACGCCCAGGAGCGGCACTGAGCTCTGGACAGCCCTGTATCCCCGGCTTCTGCGTCTCTTGTCATCTGCATCCTAGCCAAAAGCTTTTCCATGACTTCTCGAATAGAGAAAAAGAGTGCCAGTTCAGCAAACGTCGTCCGATCTAGCTTGATCCGTTCACCCTGTTCTTTGTGTCTCGCAGCACAAAAAGAAATGCAAGAGTTTCCATGCAGTGTTGCAGGAAGACTAGCAAGATGCACAGCAATGTTCTCCAAGAACTTCTTCCATTCAAATGCTAACGTGACTTGAAAAGGCATGAGAGAGGCCAACTACCGTCCCCCAGCAGTTCCAAAGCCGTGCACACAATGCTGGTGTTGACGGCCTGCTTCTTCACCTCCTGCAAACTGCCACGCACTCTGTCTGCAGGAGGCGAAAAATGTTGCTTCTTCTTGCACTGTTGGTTGTGCCGGCCACTGTGGGCTCTGTAGCACCTGCATCGGGCAAAAGACGCCCGGGAGTGGCAGGAAGCCCAGGACAGCTCCGTATCTCTGTCTTCTGTGTCTCTTCTCGTCTGCATTTAACCCAAAAGCTTTTCCATAACGTCTCACTGATAGAAAAACTGTGCCAGCGCAGCAAACGTTTTCCGATCTGTCTTGTCGAGTTCCCCCCGTTCCTGGCGTCTTGCAGCACAAAGAGAAGTTGCAAGAGTTTCAATGGAGTGTTGCAGGAAGAATAGCAAGATGCACAGCAAAGTTCTCAATGAACTCCTTCCATTCGAATGCTAACGGGACTTGAAAAGCATGTGAGTGGCCAACCACCGTCCCCCAGCAGTTCCAAAGCTGTGCACACAATGCTGGTGTTGTGCGGCTTGCTCCTTCACCACCTGAGAGCTGCCGCGCTCTCCGTCTGCCGGAGGCGAAAGAGCAGCTTCTTTGCGCACTGTTGGTGGTGCCGGCAGCGGTGCGCTCGAAAGCGCTGCATCAGGCCAAAGACGCCCCGATAGGCACTTAGCTCTGGACATCCCCCTATCTCCAGCTTCCGCTTCTCTTGTTGTCCACATCCGTGCCAAAAGCTTTTCTACAATGTCTCACCGATAGAAAAAGTGTGCCAGCGCAGCAAACGTTGTCAGATCTGTCTTGACGCGCTCACCCCGTTCCTCGCGTCTTCCAGCAAAAAGAGAAGTGCAAGAGTTTCCACGGAGTGTTGCAGGAGCACTGGCAAGATGCACAGCAAAGTTCTCAAAGAACTCCTTCCATTCGAATGCTAACGGGACTTGAAAAGGCATGTGAGTGGCCAACCACCGTCCGCCAGCAGTTCCAAAGCTGCGCACACAATGCTGGTGTTGTGTGGCTTGCTCCTTCACCTCCTGCCAGCTGCCATGCACTCTGTCTGCCAGAGGCGAAATGGCCGCTTCTTTGCACACTGCTGGTTGCGCCTGTTTCAGTTCGCTCCAAAGTGCTGCATCAGGCAAAACATGCCCGGGAGCGGCACTGAGCTCTGGACAGCCCTGTATCCCCGGCTTCTGCGTCTCTTGTCATCTGCATCCTAGCCAAAAGCTTTTCCATGACTTCTCGAATAGAGAAAAAGAGTGCCAGTTCAGCAAACGTCGTCCGATCTAGCTTGATCCGTTCACCCTGTTCTTTGCGTCTCGCAGCACAAAAAGAAATGCAAGAGTTTCCATGCAGTGTTGCAGGAAGACTAGCAAGATGCACAGCAAAGTTCTCCAAGAACTTCTTCCATTCAAATGCTAACGTGACTTGAAAAGGCATGAGAGAGGCCAGCTACCGTCCCCCAGCAGTTCCAAAGCCGTGCACACAATGTTGGTGTTGACGGCCTGCTTCTTCACCTCCTGCAAACTGCCACGCACTCTGTCTGCAGGAGGCGAAAAATGTTGCTTCTTCTTGCACTGTTGGTTGTGCCGGCCACTGTGGGCTCTGTAGCACCTGCATCGGGCAAAAGACGCCCGGGAGTGGCAGGAAGCCCAGGACAGCTCCGTATCTCTGTCTTCTGTGTCTCTTCTCGTCTGCATTTAACCCAAAAGCTTTTCCATAACGTCTCACTGATAGAAAAACTGTGCCAGCGCAGCAAACGTTTTCCGATCTGTCTTGTCGAGTTCCCCCCGTTCCTGGCGTCTCGCAGCACAAAGAGAAGTTGCAAGAGTTTCAATGGAGTGTTGCAGGAAGACTAGCAAGATGCACAGCAATGTTCTCAAAGAACTCCCTCCATTCAAATGCTAACGGGACTTGAAAAGGCATGCGAGGGGCCAACCACCGTCCCCCAGCAGTTCCAAAGCTGTGCACACAATGCTGGTGTTGTGCGGCTTGCTCCTTCACCACCTGAGAGCTGCCGCGCTCTCCGTCTGCCGGAGGCGAAAGAGCAGCTTCTTTGCGCACTGTTGGTGGTGCCGGCAGCGGTGCGCTCGAAAGCGCTGCATCAGGCCAAAGACGCCCCGATAGGCACTTAGCTCTGGACATCCCCCTATCTCCAGCTTCCGCTTCTCTTGTTGTCCACATCCGTGCCAAAAGCTTTTCTACAATGTCTCACCGATAGAAAAAGTGTGCCAGCGCAGCAAACGTTGTCAGATCTGTCTTGACGCGCTCACCCCGTTCCTCGCGTCTTCCAGCAAAAAGAGAAGTGCAAGAGTTTCCACGGAGTGTTGCAGGAGCACTGGCAAGATGCACAGCAAAGTTCTCAAAGAACTCCTTCCATTCGAATGCTAACGGGACTTGAAAAGGCATGTGAGTGGCCAACCACCGTCCGCCAGCAGTTCCAAAGCTGCGCACACAATGCTGGTGTTGTGTGGCTTGCTCCTTCACCTCCTGCCAGCTGCCATGCACTCTGTCTGCCAGAGGCGAAATGGCCGCTTCTTTGCACACTGCTGGTTGCGCCTGTTTCAGTTCGCTCCAAAGTGCTGCATCAGGCAAAACATGCCCGGGAGCGGCACTGAGCTCTGGACAGCCCTGTATCCCCGGCTTCTGCGTCTCTTGTCATCTGCATCCTAGCCAAAAGCTTTTCCATGACTTCTCGAATAGAGAAAAAGAGTGCCAGTTCAGCAAACGTCGTCCGATCTAGCTTGATCCGTTCACCCTGTTCTTTGCGTCTCGCAGCACAAAAAGAAATGCAAGAGTTTCCATGCAGTGTTGCAGGAAGACTAGCAAGATGCACAGCAAAGTTCTCCAAGAACTTCTTCCATTCAAATGCTAACGTGACTTGAAAAGGCATGAGAGAGGCCAGCTACCGTCCCCCAGCAGTTCCAAAGCCGTGCACACAATGTTGGTGTTGACGGCCTGCTTCTTCACCTCCTGCAAACTGCCACGCACTCTGTCTGCAGGAGGCGAAAAATGTTGCTTCTTCTTGCACTGTTGGTTGTGCCGGCCACTGTGGGCTCTGTAGCACCTGCATCGGGCAAAAGACGCCCGGGAGTGGCAGGAAGCCCAGGACAGCTCCGTATCTCTGTCTTCTGTGTCTCTTCTCGTCTGCATTTAACCCAAAAGCTTTTCCATAACGTCTCACTGATAGAAAAACTGTGCCAGCGCAGCAAACGTTTTCCGATCTGTCTTGTCGAGTTCCCCCCGTTCCTGGCGTCTCGCAGCACAAAGAGAAGTTGCAAGAGTTTCAATGGAGTGTTGCAGGAAGACTAGCAAGATGCACAGCAATGTTCTCAAAGAACTCCCTCCATTCAAATGCTAACGGGACTTGAAAAGGCATGCGAGGGGCCAACCACCGTCCCCCAGCAGTTCCAAAGCTGTGCACACAATGCTGGTGTTGTGCGGCTTGCTCCTTCACCACCTGAGAGCTGCCGCGCTCTCCGTCTGCCGGAGGCGAAAGAGCAGCTTCTTTGCGCACTGTTGGTGGTGCCGGCAGCGGTGCGCTCGAAAGCGCTGCATCAGGCCAAAGACGCCCCGATAGGCACTTAGCTCTGGACATCCCCCTATCTCCAGCTTCCGCTTCTCTTGTTGTCCACATCCGTGCCAAAAGCTTTTCTACAATGTCTCACCGATAGAAAAAGTGTGCCAGCGCAGCAAACGTTGTCAGATCTGTCTTGACGCGCTCACCCCGTTCCTCGCGTCTTCCAGCAAAAAGAGAAGTGCAAGAGTTTCCACGGAGTGTTGCAGGAGCACTGGCAAGATGCACAGCAAAGTTCTCAAAGAACTCCTTCCATTCGAATGCTAACGGGACTTGAAAAGGCATGTGAGTGGCCAACCACCGTCCGCCAGCAGTTCCAAAGCTGCGCACACAATGCTGGTGTTGTGTGGCTTGCTCCTTCACCTCCTGCCAGCTGCCATGCACTCTGTCTGCCAGAGGCGAAATGGCCGCTTCTTTGCACACTGCTGGTTGCGCCTGTTTCAGTTCGCTCCAAAGTGCTGCATCAGGCAAAACATGCCCGGGAGCGGCACTGAGCTCTGGACAGCCCTGTATCCCCGGCTTCTGCGTCTCTTGTCATCTGCATCCTAGCCAAAAGCTTTTCCATGACTTCTCGAATAGAGAAAAAGAGTGCCAGTTCAGCAAACGTCGTCCGATCTAGCTTGATCCGTTCACCCTGTTCTTTGCGTCTCGCAGCACAAAAAGAAATGCAAGAGTTTCCATGCAGTGTTGCAGGAAGACTAGCAAGATGCACAGCAAAGTTCTCCAAGAACTTCTTCCATTCAAATGCTAACGTGACTTGAAAAGGCATGAGAGAGGCCAGCTACCGTCCCCCAGCAGTTCCAAAGCCGTGCACACAATGTTGGTGTTGACGGCCTGCTTCTTCACCTCCTGCAAACTGCCACGCACTCTGTCTGCAGGAGGCGAAAAATGTTGCTTCTTCTTGCACTGTTGGTTGTGCCGGCCACTGTGGGCTCTGTAGCACCTGCATCGGGCAAAAGACGCCCGGGAGTGGCAGGAAGCCCAGGACAGCTCCGTATCTCTGTCTTCTGTGTCTCTTCTCGTCTGCATTTAACCCAAAAGCTTTTCCATAACGTCTCACTGATAGAAAAACTGTGCCAGCGCAGCAAACGTTTTCCGATCTGTCTTGTCGAGTTCCCCCCGTTCCTGGCGTCTCGCAGCACAAAGAGAAGTTGCAAGAGTTTCAATGGAGTGTTGCAGGAAGACTAGCAAGATGCACAGCAAGGTTCTCAAAGAACTCCCTCCATTCAAATGCTAACGGGACTTGAAAAGGCATGCGAGGGGCCAACCACCGTCCCCCAGCAGTTCCAAAGCTGTGCACACAATGCTGGTGTTGTGCGGCTTGCTCCTTCACCACCTGAGAGCTGCCGCGCTCTCCGTCTGCCGGAGGCGAAAGAGCAGCTTCTTTGCGCACTGTTGGTGGTGCCGGCAGCGGTGCGCTCGAAAGCGCTGCATCAGGCCAAAGACGCCCCGATAGGCACTTAGCTCTGGACATCCCCCTATCTCCAGCTTCCGCTTCTCTTGTTGTCCACATCCGTGCCAAAAGCTTTTCTACAATGTCTCACCGATAGAAAAAGTGTGCCAGCGCAGCAAACGTTGTCAGATCTGTCTTGACGCGCTCACCCCGTTCCTCGCGTCTTCCAGCAAAAAGAGAAGTGCAAGAGTTTCCACGGAGTGTTGCAGGAGCACTGGCAAGATGCACAGCAAAGTTCTCAAAGAACTCCTTCCATTCGAATGCTAACGGGACTTGAAAAGGCATGTGAGTGGCCAACCACCGTCCGCCAGCAGTTCCAAAGCTGCGCACACAATGCTGGTGTTGTGCGGCTTGCTTCTTCACCTCCTGCCAGCTGCCATGCACTCCGTCTGCCGGAGGCGAAATGGCCGCTTCTTTGCACACTGCTGGTTGCGCCTGTTTCAGTTCGCTCCAAAGTGCTGCATCAGGCAAAACATGCCCGGGAGCAGCACTGAGCTCTGGACAGCCCTGTATCCCCGGCTTCTGCGTCTCTTGTCATCTGCATCCTAGCCAAAAGCTTTTCCATGACTTCTCGAATAGAGAAAAAGAGTGCCAGTTCAGCAAACGTCGTCCGATCTAGCTTGATCCGTTCACCCTGTTCTTTGTGTCTCGCAGCACAAAAAGAAATGCAAAAGTTTCCATGCAGTGTTGCAGGAAGACTAGCAAGATGCACAGCAAAGTTCTCCAAGAACTTCTTCCATTCAAATGCTAACGTGACTTGAAAAGGCATGAGAGAGGCCAACTACCGTCCCCCAGCAGTTCCAAAGCCGTGCACACAATGTTGGTGTTGACGGCCTGCTTCTTCACCTCCTGCAAACTGCCACGCACTCTGTCTTCAGGAGGCGAAAATTGTTGCTTCTTCTTGCACTGTTGGTTGTGCCGGCCACTGTGGGCTCTGTAGCACCTGCATCGGGCAAAAGACGCCCGGGAGTGGCAGGAAGCCCAGGACAGCTCCGTATCTCTGTCTTCTGTGTCTCTTCTCGTCTGCATTTAACCCAAAAGCTTTTCCATAACGTCTCACTGATAGAAAAACTGTGCCAGCGCAGCAAACGTTTTCCGATCTGTCTTGTCGAGTTCCCCCCGTTCCTGGCGTCTCGCAGCACAAAGAGAAGTTGCAAGAGTTTCAATGGAGTGTTGCAGGAAGACTAGCAAGATGCACAGCAAGGTTCTCAAAGAACTCCCTCCATTCAAATGCTAACGGGACTTGAAAAGGCATGCGAGGGGCCAACCACCGTCCCCCAGCAGTTCCAAAGCTGTGCACACAATGCTGGTGTTGTGCGGCTTGCTCCTTCACCACCTGAGAGCTGCCGCGCTCTCCGTCTGCCGGAGGCGAAAGAGCAGCTTCTTTGCGCACTGTTGGTGGTGCCGGCAGCGGTGCGCTCGAAAGCGCTGCATCAGGCCAAAGACGCCCCGATAGGCACTTAGCTCTGGACATCCCCCTATCTCCAGCTTCCGCTTCTCTTGTTGTCCACATCCGTGCCAAAAGCTTTTCTACAATGTCTCACCGATAGAAAAAGTGTGCCAGCGCAGCAAACGTTGTCAGATCTGTCTTGACGCGCTCACCCCGTTCCTCGCGTCTTCCAGCAAAAAGAGAAGTGCAAGAGTTTCCACGGAGTGTTGCAGGAGCACTGGCAAGATGCACAGCAAAGTTCTCAAAGAACTCCTTCCATTCGAATGCTAACGGGACTTGAAAAGGCATGTGAGTGGCCAACCACCGTCCGCCAGCAGTTCCAAAGCTGCGCACACAATGCTGGTGTTGTGCGGCTTGCTTCTTCACCTCCTGCCAGCTGCCATGCACTCCGTCTGCCGGAGGCGAAATGGCCGCTTCTTTGCACACTGCTGGTTGTGCCTGTTTCAGTTCGCTCGAAAGCGCTGCATCAGGCAAAACACACCCGGGAGCGGCACTGAGCTCTGGACAGCCCTGTATCCCCGGCTTCTGCGTCTCTTGTCATCTGCATCCTAGCCAAAAGCTTTTCCATGACTTCTCGAATAGAGAAAAAGAGTGCCAGTTCAGCAAACGTCGTCCGATCTAGCTTGATCCGTTCACCCTGTTCTTTGTGTCTCGCAGCACAAAAAGAAATGCAAGAGTTTCCATGCAGTGTTGCAGGAAGACTAGCAAGATGCACAGCAAAGTTCTCCAAGAACTTCTTCCATTCAAATGCTAACGTGACTTGAAAAGGCATGAGAGAGGCCAACTACCGTCCCCCAGCAGTTCCAAAGCCGTGCACACAATGTTGGTGTTGACGGCCTGCTTCTTCACCTCCTGCAAACTGCCACGCACTCTGTCTGCAGGAGGCGAAAAATGTTGCTTCTTCTTGCACTGTTGGTTGTGCCGGCCACTGTGGGCTCTGTAGCACCTGCATCGGGCAAAAGACGCCCGGGAGTGGCAGGAAGCCCAGGACAGCTCCGTATCTCTGTCTTCTGTGTCTCTTCTCGTCTGCATTTAACCCAAAAGCTTTTCATAACGTCTCACTGATAGAAAAACTGTGCCAGCGCAGCAAACGTTTTCCGATCTGTCTTGTCGAGTTCCCCCCGTTCCTGGCGTCTCGCAGCACAAAGAGAAGTTGCAAGAGTTTCAATGGAGTGTTGCAGGAAGACTAGCAAGATGCACAGCAATGTTCTCAAAGAACTCCCTCCATTCAAATGCTAACGGGACTTGAAAAGGCATGCGAGGGGCCAACCACCGTCCCCCAGCAGTTCCAAAGCTGTGCACACAATGCTGGTGTTGTGCGGCTTGCTCCTTCACCACCTGAGAGCTGCCGCGCTCTCCGTCTGCCGGAGGCGAAAGAGCAGCTTCTTTGCGCACTGTTGGTGGTGCCGGCAGCGGTGCGCTCGAAAGCGCTGCATCAGGCCAAAGACGCCCCGATAGGCACTTAGCTCTGGACATCCCCCTATCTCCAGCTTCCGCTTCTCTTGTTGTCCACATCCGTGCCAAAAGCTTTTCTACAATGTCTCACCGATAGAAAAAGTGTGCCAGCGCAGCAAACGTTGTCAGATCTGTCTTGACGCGCTCACCCCGTTCCTCGCGTCTTCCAGCAAAAAGAGAAGTGCAAGAGTTTCCACGGAGTGTTGCAGGAGCACTGGCAAGATGCACAGCAAAGTTCTCAAAGAACTCCTTCCATTCGAATGCTAACGGGACTTGAAAAGGCATGTGAGTGGCCAACCACTGTCCGCCAGCAGTTCCAAAGCTGCGCACACAATGCTGGTGTTGTGCGGCTTGCTTCTTCACCTCCTGCCAGCTGCCATGCACTCCGTCTGCCGGAGGCGAAATGGCCGCTTCTTTGCACACTGCTGGTTGTGCCTGTTTCAGTTCGCTCGAAAGCGCTGCATCAGGCAAAACACACCTGGGAGCGGCACTGAGCTCTGGACAGCCCTGTATCCCCAGCTTCTGCGTCTATTGCCATGTCTCATGACATCTCGAATAAAGAAAATGTTTGCCAGCGCAGCAAACGTCGTCCGATCTAGCTTGATCCGTTCACCCTGTTCTTTGTGTCTCGCAGCACAAAAAGAAATGCAAGAGTTTCCATGCAGTGTTGCAGGAAGACTAGCAAGATGCACAGCAAAGTTTTCAAAGAACTCCTTCCATTCGAATGCTAACGGGACTTGAAAAGGCATGAGAGAGGCCAACCACCGTCCGCCAGCAGTTCCAAAGCTGTGCACACAATGCTGGTGTTGTGCAGCTTGCTTCTTCACCACCTGAGAGCTGCTGCGCTCTCCATCTGCCGGGGGCGAAAAGAGCTGCTTCTTCTTGCACTGTTGGTTGTGCTGGTGGCTTATGCGCTCCAAAGCGCCTGCATCGGGCAAAAGACGCCCGGGAGCGGCACTTAGCTCCATACATCCCCGTATCTCCGGCTTCCGCGTCCCTTGTTGTCCACATCTGTGCCAAAAGTTTTTCCATAATGTCCCACCAAGGGAAAAAGTCTGCCGGTGCAGCAAATGTCGTCCGGTCTGTCTTGACGCGTTCACCATGTTCTTTGCATCACGCAGCAGAAAGAGAAGTGCAAGAGTTTCCACGGAGTGTTGCAGGAGCACTGGCAAGATGCACAGCAAAGTTCTCAAACAACTCCTTCCATTCGAATGCTAACGGGACTTGAAAAGGCATGTGAGTGGCCAACCACCGTCCCCCAGCAGTTCCAAAGCTGCGCACACAATGCTGGTGTTGTGTGGCTTGCTCCTTCACCTCCTGCCAGCTGCCATGCACTCCGTCTGCCGGAGGCGAAATGGCCGCTTCTTTGCACACTGCTGGTTGTGCCTGTTTCAGTTCGCTCGAAAGCGCTGCATCAGGCAAAACACGCCCAGGAGCGGCACTGAGCTCTGGACAGCCCTGTATCCCCGGCTTCTGCGTCTCTTGTCATCTGCATCCTAGCCAAAAGCTTTTCCATGACTTCTCGAATAGAGAAAAAGAGTGCCAGTTCAGCAAACGTCGTCCGATCTAGCTTGATCCGTTCACCCTGTTCTTTGTGTCTCGCAGCACAAAAAGAAATGCAAGAGTTTCCATGCAGTGTTGCAGGAAGACTAGCAAGATGCACAGCAATGTTCTCCAAGAACTTCTTCCATTCAAATGCTAACGTGACTTGAAAAGGCATGAGAGAGGCCAACTACCGTCCCCCAGCAGTTCCAAAGCCGTGCACACAATGCTGGTGTTGACGGCCTGCTTCTTCACCTCCTGCAAACTGCCACGCACTCTGTCTGCAGGAGGCGAAAAATGTTGCTTCTTCTTGCACTGTTGGTTGTGCCGGCCACTGTGGGCTCTGTAGCACCTGCATCGGGCAAAAGACGCCCGGGAGTGGCAGGAAGCCCAGGACAGCTCCGTATCTCTGTCTTCTGTGTCTCTTCTCGTCTGCATTTAACCCAAAAGCTTTTCCATAACGTCTCACTGATAGAAAAACTGTGCCAGCGCAGCAAACGTTTTCCGATCTGTCTTGTCGAGTTCCCCCCGTTCCTGGCGTCTTGCAGCACAAAGAGAAGTTGCAAGAGTTTCAATGGAGTGTTGCAGGAAGAATAGCAAGATGCACAGCAAAGTTCTCAATGAACTCCTTCCATTCGAATGCTAACGGGACTTGAAAAGGCATGTGAGTGGCCAACCACCGTCCCCCAGCAGTTCCAAAGCTGCGCACACAATGCTGGTGTTGTGTGGCTTGCTCCTTCACCTCCTGCCAGCTGCCATGCACTCTGTCTGCCAGAGGCGAAATGGCCGCTTCTTTGCACACTGCTGGTTGCGCCTGTTTCAGTTCGCTCCAAAGTGCTGCATCAGGCAAAACATGCCCGGGAGCAGCACTGAGCTCTGGACAGCCCTGTATCCCCGGCTTCTGCGTCTCTTGTCATCTGCATCCTAGCCAAAAGCTTTTCCATGACTTCTCGAATAGAGAAAAAGAGTGCCAGTTCAGCAAACGTCGTCCGATCTAGCTTGATCCGTTCACCCTGTTCTTTGTGTCTCGCAGCACAAAAAGAAATGCAAAAGTTTCCATGCAGTGTTGCAGGAAGACTAGCAAGATGCACAGCAAAGTTCTCCAAGAACTTCTTCCATTCAAATGCTAACGTGACTTGAAAAGGCATGAGAGAGGCCAACTACCGTCCCCCAGCAGTTCCAAAGCCGTGCACACAATGTTGGTGTTGACGGCCTGCTTCTTCACCTCCTGCAAACTGCCACGCACTCTGTCTTCAGGAGGCGAAAATTGTTGCTTCTTCTTGCACTGTTGGTTGTGCCGGCCACTGTGGGCTCTGTAGCACCTGCATCGGGCAAAAGACGCCCGGGAGTGGCAGGAAGCCCAGGACAGCTCCGTATCTCTGTCTTCTGTGTCTCTTCTCGTCTGCATTTAACCCAAAAGCTTTTCCATAACGTCTCACTGATAGAAAAACTGTGCCAGCGCAGCAAACGTTTTCCGATCTGTCTTGTCGAGTTCCCCCCGTTCCTGGCGTCTCGCAGCACAAAGAGAAGTTGCAAGAGTTTCAATGGAGTGTTGCAGGAAGACTAGCAAGATGCACAGCAAGGTTCTCAAAGAACTCCCTCCATTCAAATGCTAACGGGACTTGAAAAGGCATGCGAGGGGCCAACCACCGTCCCCCAGCAGTTCCAAAGCTGTGCACACAATGCTGGTGTTGTGCGGCTTGCTCCTTCACCACCTGAGAGCTGCCGCGCTCTCCGTCTGCCGGAGGCGAAAGAGCAGCTTCTTTGCGCACTGTTGGTGGTGCCGGCAGCGGTGCGCTCGAAAGCGCTGCATCAGGCCAAAGACGCCCCGATAGGCACTTAGCTCTGGACATCCCCCTATCTCCAGCTTCCGCTTCTCTTGTTGTCCACATCCGTGCCAAAAGCTTTTCTACAATGTCTCACCGATAGAAAAAGTGTGCCAGCGCAGCAAACGTTGTCAGATCTGTCTTGACGCGCTCACCCCGTTCCTCGCGTCTTCCAGCAAAAAGAGAAGTGCAAGAGTTTCCACGGAGTGTTGCAGGAGCACTGGCAAGATGCACAGCAAAGTTCTCAAAGAACTCCTTCCATTCGAATGCTAACGGGACTTGAAAAGGCATGTGAGTGGCCAACCACCGTCCGCCAGCAGTTCCAAAGCTGCGCACACAATGCTGGTGTTGTGCGGCTTGCTTCTTCACCTCCTGCCAGCTGCCATGCACTCCGTCTGCCGGAGGCGAAATGGCCGCTTCTTTGCACACTGCTGGTTGTGCCTGTTTCAGTTCGCTCGAAAGCGCTGCATCAGGCAAAACACACCCGGGAGCGGCACTGAGCTCTGGACAGCCCTGTATCCCCGGCTTCTGCGTCTCTTGTCATCTGCATCCTAGCCAAAAGCTTTTCCATGACTTCTCGAATAGAGAAAAAGAGTGCCAGTTCAGCAAACGTCGTCCGATCTAGCTTGATCCGTTCACCCTGTTCTTTGTGTCTCGCAGCACAAAAAGAAATGCAAGAGTTTCCATGCAGTGTTGCAGGAAGACTAGCAAGATGCACAGCAAAGTTCTCCAAGAACTTCTTCCATTCAAATGCTAACGTGACTTGAAAAGGCATGAGAGAGGCCAACTACCGTCCCCCAGCAGTTCCAAAGCCGTGCACACAATGTTGGTGTTGATGGCCTGCTTCTTCACCTCCTGCAAACTGCCACGCACTCTGTCTGCAGGAGGCGAAAAATGTTGCTTCTTCTTGCACTGTTGGTTGTGCCGGCCACTGTGGGCTCTGTAGCACCTGCATCGGGCAAAAGACGCCCGGGAGTGGCAGGAAGCCCAGGACAGCTCCGTATCTCTGTCTTCTGTGTCTCTTCTCGTCTGCATTTAACCCAAAAGCTTTTCCATAACGTCTCACTGATAGAAAAACTGTGCCAGCGCAGCAAACGTTTTCCGATCTGTCTTGTCGAGTTCCCCCCGTTCCTGGCGTCTCGCAGCACAAAGAGAAGTTGCAAGAGTTTCAATGGAGTGTTGCAGGAAGACTAGCAAGATGCACAGCAATGTTCTCAAAGAACTCCCTCCATTCAAATGCTAACGGGACTTGAAAAGGCATGCGAGGGGCCAACCACCGTCCCCCAGCAGTTCCAAAGCTGTGCACACAATGCTGGTGTTGTGCGGCTTGCTCCTTCACCACCTGAGAGCTGCCGCGCTCTCCGTCTGCCGGAGGCGAAAGAGCAGCTTCTTTGCGCACTGTTGGTGGTGCCGGCAGCGGTGCGCTCGAAAGCGCTGCATCAGGCCAAAGACGCCCCGATAGGCACTTAGCTCTGGACATCCCCCTATCTCCAGCTTCCGCTTCTCTTGTTGTCCACATCCGTGCCAAAAGCTTTTCTACAATGTCTCACCGATAGAAAAAGTGTGCCAGCGCAGCAAACGTTGTCAGATCTGTCTTGACGCGCTCACCCCGTTCCTCGCGTCTTCCAGCAAAAAGAGAAGTGCAAGAGTTTCCACGGAGTGTTGCAGGAGCACTGGCAAGATGCACAGCAAAGTTCTCAAACAACTCCTTCCATTCGAATGCTAACGGGACTTGAAAAGGCATGTGAGTGGCCAACCACTGTCCGCCAGCAGTTCCAAAGCTGCGCACACAATGCTGGTGTTGTGCGGCTTGCTTCTTCACCTCCTGCCAGCTGCCATGCACTCCGTCTGCCGGAGGCGAAATGGCCGCTTCTTTGCACACTGCTGGTTGTGCCTGTTTCAGTTCGCTCGAAAGCGCTGCATCAGGCAAAACACACCCGGGAGCGGCACTGAGCTCTGGACAGCCCTGTATCCCCGGCTTCTGCGTCTATTGCCATGTCTCATGACATCTCGAATAAAGAAAATGTTTGCCAGCGCAGCAAACGTCGTCCGATCTAGCTTGATCCGTTCACCCTGTTCTTTGTGTCTCGCAGCACAAAAAGAAATGCAAGAGTTTCCATGCAGTGTTGCAGGAAGACTAGCAAGATGCACAGCAAAGTTTTCAAAGAACTCCTTCCATTCGAATGCTAACGGGACTTGAAAAGGCATGAGAGAGGCCAACCACCGTCCGCCAGCAGTTCCAAAGCTGTGCACACAATGCTGGTGTTGTGCAGCTTGCTTCTTCACCACCTGAGAGCTGCTGCGCTCTCCATCTGCCGGAGGCGAAAAGAGCTGCTTCTTCTTGCACTGTTGGTTGTGCTGGTGGCTTATGCGCTCCAAAGCGCCTGCATCGGGCAAAAGACGCCCGGGAGCGGCACTTAGCTCCATACATCCCCGTATCTCCGGCTTCCGCGTCCCTTGTTGTCCACATCTGTGCCAAAAGTTTTTCCATAATGTCCCACCAAGGGAAAACGTCTGCCGGTGCAGCAAATGTCGTCCGGTCTGTCTTGACGCGTTCACCATGTTCTTTGCATCACGCAGCAGAAAGAGAAGTGCAAGAGTTTCCACGGAGTGTTGCAGGAGCACTGGCAAGATGCACAGCAAAGTTCTCAATGAACTCCTTCCATTCGAATGCTAACGGGACTTGAAAAGGCATGTGAGTGGCCAACCACCGTCCCCCAGCAGTTCCAAAGCTGCGCACACAATGCTGGTGTTGTGTGGCTTGCTCCTTCACCTCCTGCCAGCTGCCATGCACTCTGTCTGCCAGAGGCGAAATGGCCGCTTCTTTGCACACTGCTGGTTGTGCCTGTTTCAGTTCGCTCCAAAGTGCTGCATCAGGCAAAACATGCCCGGGAGCGGCACTGAGCTCTGGACAGCCCTGTATCCCCGGCTTCTGCGTCTCTTGTCATCTGCATCCTAGCCAAAAGCTTTTCCATGACTTCTCGAATAGAGAAAAAGAGTGCCAGTTCAGCAAACGTCGTCCGATCTAGCTTGATCCGTTCACCCTGTTCTTTGTGTCTCGCAGCACAAAAAGAAATGCAAGAGTTTCCATGCAGTGTTGCAGGAAGACTAGCAAGATGCACAGCAAAGTTCTCCAAGAACTTCTTCCATTCAAATGCTAACGTGACTTGAAAAGGCATGAGAGAGGCCAACTACCGTCCCCCAGCAGTTCCAAAGCCGTGCACACAATGTTGGTGTTGACGGCCTGCTTCTTCACCTCCTGCAAACTGCCACGCACTCTGTCTTCAGGAGGCGAAAAATGTTGCTTCTTCTTGCACTGTTGGTTGTGCCGGCCACTGTGGGCTCTGTAGCACCTGCATCGGGCAAAAGACGCCCGGGAGTGGCAGGAAGCCCAGGACAGCTCCGTATCTCTGTCTTCTGTGTCTCTTCTCGTCTGCATTTAACCCAAAAGCTTTTCCATAACGTCTCACTGATAGAAAAACTGTGCCAGCGCAGCAAACGTTTTCCGATCTGTCTTGTCGAGTTCCCCCCGTTCCTGGCGTCTCGCAGCACAAAGAGAAGTTGCAAGAGTTTCAATGGAGTGTTGCAGGAAGACTAGCAAGATGCACAGCAAGGTTCTCAAAGAACTCCCTCCATTCAAATGCTAATGGGACTTGAAAAGGCATGCGAGGGGCCAACCACCGTCCCCCAGCAGTTCCAAAGCTGTGCACACAATGCTGGTGTTGTGCGGCTTGCTCCTTCACCACCTGAGAGCTGCCGCGCTCTCCGTCTGCCGGAGGCGAAAGAGCAGCTTCTTTGCGCACTGTTGGTGGTGCCGGCAGCGGTGCGCTCGAAAGCGCTGCATCAGGCCAAAGACGCCCCGATAGGCACTTAGCTCTGGACATCCCCCTATCTCCAGCTTCCGCTTCTCTTGTTGTCCACATCCGTGCCAAAAGCTTTTCTACAATGTCTCACCGATAGAAAAAGTGTGCCAGCGCAGCAAACGTTGTCAGATCTGTCTTGACGCGCTCACCCCGTTCCTCGCGTCTTCCAGCAAAAAGAGAAGTTGCAAGAGTTTCAATGGAGTGTTGCAGGAAGAATAGCAAGATGCACAGCAAAGTTCTCAATGAACTCCTTCCATTCGAATGCTAACGGGACTTGAAAAGGCATGTGAGTGGCCAACCACCGTCCCCCAGCAGTTCCAAAGCTGCGCACACAATGCTGGTGTTGTGTGGCTTGCTCCTTCACCTCCTGCCAGCTGCCATGCACTCTGTCTGCCAGAGGCGAAATGGCCGCTTCTTTGCACACTGCTGGTTGCGCCTGTTTCAGTTCGCTCCAAAGTGCTGCATCAGGCAAAACATGCCCGGGAGCAGCACTGAGCTCTGGACAGCCCTGTATCCCCGGCTTCTGCGTCTCTTGTCATCTGCATCCTAGCCAAAAGCTTTTCCATGACTTCTCGAATAGAGAAAAAGAGTGCCAGTTCAGCAAACGTCGTCCGATCTAGCTTGATCCGTTCACCCTGTTCTTTGTGTCTCGCAGCACAAAAAGAAATGCAAAAGTTTCCATGCAGTGTTGCAGGAAGACTAGCAAGATGCACAGCAAAGTTCTCCAAGAACTTCTTCCATTCAAATGCTAACGTGACTTGAAAAGGCATGAGAGAGGCCAACTACCGTCCCCCAGCAGTTCCAAAGCCGTGCACACAATGTTGGTGTTGACGGCCTGCTTCTTCACCTCCTGCAAACTGCCACGCACTCTGTCTTCAGGAGGCGAAAATTGTTGCTTCTTCTTGCACTGTTGGTTGTGCCGGCCACTGTGGGCTCTGTAGCACCTGCATCGGGCAAAAGACGCCCGGGAGTGGCAGGAAGCCCAGGACAGCTCCGTATCTCTGTCTTCTGTGTCTCTTCTCGTCTGCATTTAACCCAAAAGCTTTTCCATAACGTCTCACTGATAGAAAAACTGTGCCAGCGCAGCAAACGTTTTCCGATCTGTCTTGTCGAGTTCCCCCCGTTCCTGGCGTCTCGCAGCACAAAGAGAAGTTGCAAGAGTTTCAATGGAGTGTTGCAGGAAGACTAGCAAGATGCACAGCAAGGTTCTCAAAGAACTCCCTCCATTCAAATGCTAACGGGACTTGAAAAGGCATGCGAGGGGCCAACCACCGTCCCCCAGCAGTTCCAAAGCTGTGCACACAATGCTGGTGTTGTGCGGCTTGCTCCTTCACCACCTGAGAGCTGCCGCGCTCTCCGTCTGCCGGAGGCGAAAGAGCAGCTTCTTTGCGCACTGTTGGTGGTGCCGGCAGCGGTGCGCTCGAAAGCGCTGCATCAGGCCAAAGACGCCCCGATAGGCACTTAGCTCTGGACATCCCCCTATCTCCAGCTTCCGCTTCTCTTGTTGTCCACATCCGTGCCAAAAGCTTTTCTACAATGTCTCACCGATAGAAAAAGTGTGCCAGCGCAGCAAACGTTGTCAGATCTGTCTTGACGCGCTCACCCCGTTCCTCGCGTCTTCCAGCAAAAAGAGAAGTGCAAGAGTTTCCACGGAGTGTTGCAGGAGCACTGGCAAGATGCACAGCAAAGTTCTCAAAGAACTCCTTCCATTCGAATGCTAACGGGACTTGAAAAGGCATGTGAGTGGCCAACCACCGTCCGCCAGCAGTTCCAAAGCTGCGCACACAATGCTGGTGTTGTGCGGCTTGCTTCTTCACCTCCTGCCAGCTGCCATGCACTCCGTCTGCCGGAGGCGAAATGGCCGCTTCTTTGCACACTGCTGGTTGCGCCTGTTTCAGTTCGCTCCAAAGTGCTGCATCAGGCAAAACATGCCCGGGAGCAGCACTGAGCTCTGGACAGCCCTGTATCCCCGGCTTCTGCGTCTCTTGTCATCTGCATCCTAGCCAAAAGCTTTTCCATGACTTCTCGAATAGAGAAAAAGAGTGCCAGTTCAGCAAACGTCGTCCGATCTAGCTTGATCCGTTCACCCTGTTCTTTGTGTCTCGCAGCACAAAAAGAAATGCAAAAGTTTCCATGCAGTGTTGCAGGAAGACTAGCAAGATGCACAGCAAAGTTCTCCAAGAACTTCTTCCATTCAAATGCTAACGTGACTTGAAAAGGCATGAGAGAGGCCAACTACCGTCCCCCAGCAGTTCCAAAGCCGTGCACACAATGTTGGTGTTGACGGCCTGCTTCTTCACCTCCTGCAAACTGCCACGCACTCTGTCTTCAGGAGGCGAAAATTGTTGCTTCTTCTTGCACTGTTGGTTGTGCCGGCCACTGTGGGCTCTGTAGCACCTGCATCGGGCAAAAGACGCCCGGGAGTGGCAGGAAGCCCAGGACAGCTCCGTATCTCTGTCTTCTGTGTCTCTTCTCGTCTGCATTTAACCCAAAAGCTTTTCCATAACGTCTCACTGATAGAAAAACTGTGCCAGCGCAGCAAACGTTTTCCGATCTGTCTTGTCGAGTTCCCCCCGTTCCTGGCGTCTCGCAGCACAAAGAGAAGTTGCAAGAGTTTCAATGGAGTGTTGCAGGAAGACTAGCAAGATGCACAGCAAGGTTCTCAAAGAACTCCCTCCATTCAAATGCTAACGGGACTTGAAAAGGCATGCGAGGGGCCAACCACCGTCCCCCAGCAGTTCCAAAGCTGTGCACACAATGCTGGTGTTGTGCGGCTTGCTCCTTCACCACCTGAGAGCTGCCGCGCTCTCCGTCTGCCGGAGGCGAAAGAGCAGCTTCTTTGCGCACTGTTGGTGGTGCCGGCAGCGGTGCGCTCGAAAGCGCTGCATCAGGCCAAAGACGCCCCGATAGGCACTTAGCTCTGGACATCCCCCTATCTCCAGCTTCCGCTTCTCTTGTTGTCCACATCCGTGCCAAAAGCTTTTCTACAATGTCTCACCGATAGAAAAAGTGTGCCAGCGCAGCAAACGTTGTCAGATCTGTCTTGACGCGCTCACCCCGTTCCTCGCGTCTTCCAGCAAAAAGAGAAGTGCAAGAGTTTCCACGGAGTGTTGCAGGAGCACTGGCAAGATGCACAGCAAAGTTCTCAAAGAACTCCTTCCATTCGAATGCTAACGGGACTTGAAAAGGCATGTGAGTGGCCAACCACCGTCCGCCAGCAGTTCCAAAGCTGCGCACACAATGCTGGTGTTGTGCGGCTTGCTTCTTCACCTCCTGCCAGCTGCCATGCACTCCGTCTGCCGGAGGCGAAATGGCCGCTTCTTTGCACACTGCTGGTTGTGCCTGTTTCAGTTCGCTCGAAAGCGCTGCATCAGGCAAAACACACCCGGGAGCGGCACTGAGCTCTGGACAGCCCTGTATCCCCGGCTTCTGCGTCTCTTGTCATCTGCATCCTAGCCAAAAGCTTTTCCATGACTTCTCGAATAGAGAAAAAGAGTGCCAGTTCAGCAAACGTCGTCCGATCTAGCTTGATCCGTTCACCCTGTTCTTTGTGTCTCGCAGCACAAAAAGAAATGCAAGAGTTTCCATGCAGTGTTGCAGGAAGACTAGCAAGATGCACAGCAAAGTTCTCCAAGAACTTCTTCCATTCAAATGCTAACGTGACTTGAAAAGGCATGAGAGAGGCCAACTACCGTCCCCCAGCAGTTCCAAAGCCGTGCACACAATGTTGGTGTTGACGGCCTGCTTCTTCACCTCCTGCAAACTGCCACGCACTCTGTCTGCAGGAGGCGAAAAATGTTGCTTCTTCTTGCACTGTTGGTTGTGCCGGCCACTGTGGGCTCTGTAGCACCTGCATCGGGCAAAAGACGCCCGGGAGTGGCAGGAAGCCCAGGACAGCTCCGTATCTCTGTCTTCTGTGTCTCTTCTCGTCTGCATTTAACCCAAAAGCTTTTCCATAACGTCTCACTGATAGAAAAACTGTGCCAGCGCAGCAAACGTTTTCCGATCTGTCTTGTCGAGTTCCCCCCGTTCCTGGCGTCTCGCAGCACAAAGAGAAGTTGCAAGAGTTTCAATGGAGTGTTGCAGGAAGACTAGCAAGATGCACAGCAATGTTCTCAAAGAACTCCCTCCATTCAAATGCTAACGGGACTTGAAAAGGCATGCGAGGGGCCAACCACCGTCCCCCAGCAGTTCCAAAGCTGTGCACACAATGCTGGTGTTGTGCGGCTTGCTCCTTCACCACCTGAGAGCTGCCGCGCTCTCCGTCTGCCGGAGGCGAAAGAGCAGCTTCTTTGCGCACTGTTGGTGGTGCCGGCAGCGGTGCGCTCGAAAGCGCTGCATCAGGCCAAAGACGCCCCGATAGGCACTTAGCTCTGGACATCCCCCTATCTCCAGCTTCCGCTTCTCTTGTTGTCCACATCCGTGCCAAAAGCTTTTCTACAATGTCTCACCGATAGAAAAAGTGTGCCAGCGCAGCAAACGTTGTCAGATCTGTCTTGACGCGCTCACCCCGTTCCTCGCGTCTTCCAGCAAAAAGAGAAGTGCAAGAGTTTCCACGGAGTGTTGCAGGAGCACTGGCAAGATGCACAGCAAAGTTCTCAAACAACTCCTTCCATTCGAATGCTAACGGGACTTGAAAAGGCATGTGAGTGGCCAACCACTGTCCGCCAGCAGTTCCAAAGCTGCGCACACAATGCTGGTGTTGTGCGGCTTGCTTCTTCACCTCCTGCCAGCTGCCATGCACTCCGTCTGCCGGAGGCGAAATGGCCGCTTCTTTGCACACTGCTGGTTGTGCCTGTTTCAGTTCGCTCGAAAGCGCTGCATCAGGCAAAACACACCTGGGAGCGGCACTGAGCTCTGGACAGCCCTGTATCCCCAGCTTCTGCGTCTATTGCCATGTCTCATGACATCTCGAATAAAGAAAATGTTTGCCAGCGCAGCAAACGTCGTCCGATCTAGCTTGATCCGTTCACCCTGTTCTTTGTGTCTCGCAGCACAAAAAGAAATGCAAGAGTTTCCATGCAGTGTTGCAGGAAGACTAGCAAGATGCACAGCAAAGTTTTCAAAGAACTCCTTCCATTCGAATGCTAACGGGACTTGAAAAGGCATGAGAGAGGCCAACCACCGTCCGCCAGCAGTTCCAAAGCTGTGCACACAATGCTGGTGTTGTGCAGCTTGCTTCTTCACCACCTGAGAGCTGCTGCGCTCTCCATCTGCCGGGGGCGAAAAGAGCTGCTTCTTCTTGCACTGTTGGTTGTGCTGGTGGCTTATGCGCTCCAAAGCGCCTGCATCGGGCAAAAGACGCCCGGGAGCGGCACTTAGCTCCATACATCCCCGTATCTCCGGCTTCCGCGTCCCTTGTTGTCCACATCTGTGCCAAAAGTTTTTCCATAATGTCCCACCAAGGGAAAAAGTCTGCCGGTGCAGCAAATGTCGTCCGGTCTGTCTTGACGCGTTCACCATGTTCTTTGCATCACGCAGCAGAAAGAGAAGTGCAAGAGTTTCCACGGAGTGTTGCAGGAGCACTGGCAAGATGCACAGCAAAGTTCTCAAACAACTCCTTCCATTCGAATGCTAACGGGACTTGAAAAGGCATGTGAGTGGCCAACCACCGTCCCCCAGCAGTTCCAAAGCTGCGCACACAATGCTGGTGTTGTGTGGCTTGCTCCTTCACCTCCTGCCAGCTGCCATGCACTCCGTCTGCCGGAGGCGAAATGGCCGCTTCTTTGCACACTGCTGGTTGTGCCTGTTTCAGTTCGCTCGAAAGCGCTGCATCAGGCAAAACACGCCCAGGAGCGGCACTGAGCTCTGGACAGCCCTGTATCCCCGGCTTCTGCGTCTCTTGTCATCTGCATCCTAGCCAAAAGCTTTTCCATGACTTCTCGAATAGAGAAAAAGAGTGCCAGTTCAGCAAACGTCGTCCGATCTAGCTTGATCCGTTCACCCTGTTCTTTGTGTCTCGCAGCACAAAAAGAAATGCAAGAGTTTCCATGCAGTGTTGCAGGAAGACTAGCAAGATGCACAGCAATGTTCTCCAAGAACTTCTTCCATTCAAATGCTAACGTGACTTGAAAAGGCATGAGAGAGGCCAACTACCGTCCCCCAGCAGTTCCAAAGCCGTGCACACAATGCTGGTGTTGACGGCCTGCTTCTTCACCTCCTGCAAACTGCCACGCACTCTGTCTGCAGGAGGCGAAAAATGTTGCTTCTTCTTGCACTGTTGGTTGTGCCGGCCACTGTGGGCTCTGTAGCACCTGCATCGGGCAAAAGACGCCCGGGAGTGGCAGGAAGCCCAGGACAGCTCCGTATCTCTGTCTTCTGTGTCTCTTCTCGTCTGCATTTAACCCAAAAGCTTTTCCATAACGTCTCACTGATAGAAAAACTGTGCCAGCGCAGCAAACGTTTTCCGATCTGTCTTGTCGAGTTCCCCCCGTTCCTGGCGTCTTGCAGCACAAAGAGAAGTTGCAAGAGTTTCAATGGAGTGTTGCAGGAAGAATAGCAAGATGCACAGCAAAGTTCTCAATGAACTCCTTCCATTCGAATGCTAACGGGACTTGAAAAGGCATGTGAGTGGCCAACCACCGTCCCCCAGCAGTTCCAAAGCTGCGCACACAATGCTGGTGTTGTGTGGCTTGCTCCTTCACCTCCTGCCAGCTGCCATGCACTCTGTCTGCCAGAGGCGAAATGGCCGCTTCTTTGCACACTGCTGGTTGCGCCTGTTTCAGTTCGCTCCAAAGTGCTGCATCAGGCAAAACATGCCCGGGAGCAGCACTGAGCTCTGGACAGCCCTGTATCCCCGGCTTCTGCGTCTCTTGTCATCTGCATCCTAGCCAAAAGCTTTTCCATGACTTCTCGAATAGAGAAAAAGAGTGCCAGTTCAGCAAACGTCGTCCGATCTAGCTTGATCCGTTCACCCTGTTCTTTGTGTCTCGCAGCACAAAAAGAAATGCAAAAGTTTCCATGCAGTGTTGCAGGAAGACTAGCAAGATGCACAGCAAAGTTCTCCAAGAACTTCTTCCATTCAAATGCTAACGTGACTTGAAAAGGCATGAGAGAGGCCAACTACCGTCCCCCAGCAGTTCCAAAGCCGTGCACACAATGTTGGTGTTGACGGCCTGCTTCTTCACCTCCTGCAAACTGCCACGCACTCTGTCTTCAGGAGGCGAAAATTGTTGCTTCTTCTTGCACTGTTGGTTGTGCCGGCCACTGTGGGCTCTGTAGCACCTGCATCGGGCAAAAGACGCCCGGGAGTGGCAGGAAGCCCAGGACAGCTCCGTATCTCTGTCTTCTGTGTCTCTTCTCGTCTGCATTTAACCCAAAAGCTTTTCCATAACGTCTCACTGATAGAAAAACTGTGCCAGCGCAGCAAACGTTTTCCGATCTGTCTTGTCGAGTTCCCCCCGTTCCTGGCGTCTCGCAGCACAAAGAGAAGTTGCAAGAGTTTCAATGGAGTGTTGCAGGAAGACTAGCAAGATGCACAGCAAGGTTCTCAAAGAACTCCCTCCATTCAAATGCTAACGGGACTTGAAAAGGCATGCGAGGGGCCAACCACCGTCCCCCAGCAGTTCCAAAGCTGTGCACACAATGCTGGTGTTGTGCGGCTTGCTCCTTCACCACCTGAGAGCTGCCGCGCTCTCCGTCTGCCGGAGGCGAAAGAGCAGCTTCTTTGCGCACTGTTGGTGGTGCCGGCAGCGGTGCGCTCGAAAGCGCTGCATCAGGCCAAAGACGCCCCGATAGGCACTTAGCTCTGGACATCCCCCTATCTCCAGCTTCCGCTTCTCTTGTTGTCCACATCCGTGCCAAAAGCTTTTCTACAATGTCTCACCGATAGAAAAAGTGTGCCAGCGCAGCAAACGTTGTCAGATCTGTCTTGACGCGCTCACCCCGTTCCTCGCGTCTTCCAGCAAAAAGAGAAGTGCAAGAGTTTCCACGGAGTGTTGCAGGAGCACTGGCAAGATGCACAGCAAAGTTCTCAAAGAACTCCTTCCATTCGAATGCTAACGGGACTTGAAAAGGCATGTGAGTGGCCAACCACCGTCCGCCAGCAGTTCCAAAGCTGCGCACACAATGCTGGTGTTGTGCGGCTTGCTTCTTCACCTCCTGCCAGCTGCCATGCACTCCGTCTGCCGGAGGCGAAATGGCCGCTTCTTTGCACACTGCTGGTTGTGCCTGTTTCAGTTCGCTCGAAAGCGCTGCATCAGGCAAAAACACACCCGGGAGCGGCACTGAGCTCTGGACAGCCCTGTATCCCCGGCTTCTGCGTCTCTTGTCATCTGCATCCTAGCCAAAAGCTTTTCCATGACTTCTCGAATAGAGAAAAAGAGTGCCAGTTCAGCAAACGTCGTCCGATCTAGCTTGATCCGTTCACCCTGTTCTTTGTGTCTCGCAGCACAAAAAGAAATGCAAGAGTTTCCATGCAGTGTTGCAGGAAGACTAGCAAGATGCACAGCAAAGTTCTCCAAGAACTTCTTCCATTCAAATGCTAACGTGACTTGAAAAGGCATGAGAGAGGCCAACTACCGTCCCCCAGCAGTTCCAAAGCCGTGCACACAATGTTGGTGTTGATGGCCTGCTTCTTCACCTCCTGCAAACTGCCACGCACTCTGTCTGCAGGAGGCGAAAAATGTTGCTTCTTCTTGCACTGTTGGTTGTGCCGGCCACTGTGGGCTCTGTAGCACCTGCATCGGGCAAAAGACGCCCGGGAGTGGCAGGAAGCCCAGGACAGCTCCGTATCTCTGTCTTCTGTGTCTCTTCTCGTCTGCATTTAACCCAAAAGCTTTTCCATAACGTCTCACTGATAGAAAAACTGTGCCAGCGCAGCAAACGTTTTCCGATCTGTCTTGTCGAGTTCCCCCCGTTCCTGGCGTCTCGCAGCACAAAGAGAAGTTGCAAGAGTTTCAATGGAGTGTTGCAGGAAGACTAGCAAGATGCACAGCAATGTTCTCAAAGAACTCCCTCCATTCAAATGCTAACGGGACTTGAAAAGGCATGCGAGGGGCCAACCACCGTCCCCCAGCAGTTCCAAAGCTGTGCACACAATGCTGGTGTTGTGCGGCTTGCTCCTTCACCACCTGAGAGCTGCCGCGCTCTCCGTCTGCCGGAGGCGAAAGAGCAGCTTCTTTGCGCACTGTTGGTGGTGCCGGCAGCGGTGCGCTCGAAAGCGCTGCATCAGGCCAAAGACGCCCCGATAGGCACTTAGCTCTGGACATCCCCCTATCTCCAGCTTCCGCTTCTCTTGTTGTCCACATCCGTGCCAAAAGCTTTTCTACAATGTCTCACCGATAGAAAAAGTGTGCCAGCGCAGCAAACGTTGTCAGATCTGTCTTGACGCGCTCACCCCGTTCCTCGCGTCTTCCAGCAAAAAGAGAAGTGCAAGAGTTTCCACGGAGTGTTGCAGGAGCACTGGCAAGATGCACAGCAAAGTTCTCAAACAACTCCTTCCATTCGAATGCTAACGGGACTTGAAAAGGCATGTGAGTGGCCAACCACTGTCCGCCAGCAGTTCCAAAGCTGCGCACACAATGCTGGTGTTGTGCGGCTTGCTTCTTCACCTCCTGCCAGCTGCCATGCACTCCGTCTGCCGGAGGCGAAATGGCCGCTTCTTTGCACACTGCTGGTTGTGCCTGTTTCAGTTCGCTCGAAAGCGCTGCATCAGGCAAAACACACCCGGGAGCGGCACTGAGCTCTGGACAGCCCTGTATCCCCGGCTTCTGCGTCTATTGCCATGTCTCATGACATCTCGAATAAAGAAAATGTTTGCCAGCGCAGCAAACGTCGTCCGATCTAGCTTGATCCGTTCACCCTGTTCTTTGTGTCTCGCAGCACAAAAAGAAATGCAAGAGTTTCCATGCAGTGTTGCAGGAAGACTAGCAAGATGCACAGCAAAGTTTTCAAAGAACTCCTTCCATTCGAATGCTAACGGGACTTGAAAAGGCATGAGAGAGGCCAACCACCGTCCGCCAGCAGTTCCAAAGCTGTGCACACAATGCTGGTGTTGTGCAGCTTGCTTCTTCACCACCTGAGAGCTGCTGCGCTCTCCATCTGCCGGAGGCGAAAAGAGCTGCTTCTTCTTGCACTGTTGGTTGTGCTGGTGGCTTATGCGCTCCAAAGCGCCTGCATCGGGCAAAAGACGCCCGGGAGCGGCACTTAGCTCCATACATCCCCGTATCTCCGGCTTCCGCGTCCCTTGTTGTCCACATCTGTGCCAAAAGTTTTTCCATAATGTCCCACCAAGGGAAAACGTCTGCCGGTGCAGCAAATGTCGTCCGGTCTGTCTTGACGCGTTCACCATGTTCTTTGCATCACGCAGCAGAAAGAGAAGTGCAAGAGTTTCCACGGAGTGTTGCAGGAGCACTGGCAAGATGCACAGCAAAGTTCTCAATGAACTCCTTCCATTCGAATGCTAACGGGACTTGAAAAGGCATGTGAGTGGCCAACCACCGTCCCCCAGCAGTTCCAAAGCTGCGCACACAATGCTGGTGTTGTGTGGCTTGCTCCTTCACCTCCTGCCAGCTGCCATGCACTCTGTCTGCCAGAGGCGAAATGGCCGCTTCTTTGCACACTGCTGGTTGTGCCTGTTTCAGTTCGCTCCAAAGTGCTGCATCAGGCAAAACATGCCCGGGAGCGGCACTGAGCTCTGGACAGCCCTGTATCCCCGGCTTCTGCGTCTCTTGTCATCTGCATCCTAGCCAAAAGCTTTTCCATGACTTCTCGAATAGAGAAAAAGAGTGCCAGTTCAGCAAACGTCGTCCGATCTAGCTTGATCCGTTCACCCTGTTCTTTGTGTCTCGCAGCACAAAAAGAAATGCAAGAGTTTCCATGCAGTGTTGCAGGAAGACTAGCAAGATGCACAGCAAAGTTCTCCAAGAACTTCTTCCATTCAAATGCTAACGTGACTTGAAAAGGCATGAGAGAGGCCAACTACCGTCCCCCAGCAGTTCCAAAGCCGTGCACACAATGTTGGTGTTGACGGCCTGCTTCTTCACCTCCTGCAAACTGCCACGCACTCTGTCTTCAGGAGGCGAAAAATGTTGCTTCTTCTTGCACTGTTGGTTGTGCCGGCCACTGTGGGCTCTGTAGCACCTGCATCGGGCAAAAGACGCCCGGGAGTGGCAGGAAGCCCAGGACAGCTCCGTATCTCTGTCTTCTGTGTCTCTTCTCGTCTGCATTTAACCCAAAAGCTTTTCCATAACGTCTCACTGATAGAAAAACTGTGCCAGCGCAGCAAACGTTTTCCGATCTGTCTTGTCGAGTTCCCCCCGTTCCTGGCGTCTCGCAGCACAAAGAGAAGTTGCAAGAGTTTCAATGGAGTGTTGCAGGAAGACTAGCAAGATGCACAGCAAGGTTCTCAAAGAACTCCCTCCATTCAAATGCTAATGGGACTTGAAAAGGCATGCGAGGGGCCAACCACCGTCCCCCAGCAGTTCCAAAGCTGTGCACACAATGCTGGTGTTGTGCGGCTTGCTCCTTCACCACCTGAGAGCTGCCGCGCTCTCCGTCTGCCGGAGGCGAAAGAGCAGCTTCTTTGCGCACTGTTGGTGGTGCCGGCAGCGGTGCGCTCGAAAGCGCTGCATCAGGCCAAAGACGCCCCGATAGGCACTTAGCTCTGGACATCCCCCTATCTCCAGCTTCCGCTTCTCTTGTTGTCCACATCCGTGCCAAAAGCTTTTCTACAATGTCTCACCGATAGAAAAAGTGTGCCAGCGCAGCAAACGTTGTCAGATCTGTCTTGACGCGCTCACCCCGTTCCTCGCGTCTTCCAGCAAAAAGAGAAGTTGCAAGAGTTTCAATGGAGTGTTGCAGGAAGAATAGCAAGATGCACAGCAAAGTTCTCAATGAACTCCTTCCATTCGAATGCTAACGGGACTTGAAAAGGCATGTGAGTGGCCAACCACCGTCCCCCAGCAGTTCCAAAGCTGCGCACACAATGCTGGTGTTGTGTGGCTTGCTCCTTCACCTCCTGCCAGCTGCCATGCACTCTGTCTGCCAGAGGCGAAATGGCCGCTTCTTTGCACACTGCTGGTTGCGCCTGTTTCAGTTCGCTCCAAAGTGCTGCATCAGGCAAAACATGCCCGGGAGCAGCACTGAGCTCTGGACAGCCCTGTATCCCCGGCTTCTGCGTCTCTTGTCATCTGCATCCTAGCCAAAAGCTTTTCCATGACTTCTCGAATAGAGAAAAGAGTGCCAGTTCAGCAAACGTCGTCCGATCTAGCTTGATCCGTTCACCCTGTTCTTTGTGTCTCGCAGCACAAAAAGAAATGCAAAAGTTTCCATGCAGTGTTGCAGGAAGACTAGCAAGATGCACAGCAAAGTTCTCCAAGAACTTCTTCCATTCAAATGCTAACGTGACTTGAAAAGGCATGAGAGAGGCCAACTACCGTCCCCCAGCAGTTCCAAAGCCGTGCACACAATGTTGGTGTTGACGGCCTGCTTCTTCACCTCCTGCAAACTGCCACGCACTCTGTCTTCAGGAGGCGAAAATTGTTGCTTCTTCTTGCACTGTTGGTTGTGCCGGCCACTGTGGGCTCTGTAGCACCTGCATCGGGCAAAAGACGCCCGGGAGTGGCAGGAAGCCCAGGACAGCTCCGTATCTCTGTCTTCTGTGTCTCTTCTCGTCTGCATTTAACCCAAAAGCTTTTCCATAACGTCTCACTGATAGAAAAACTGTGCCAGCGCAGCAAACGTTTTCCGATCTGTCTTGTCGAGTTCCCCCCCGTTCCTGGCGTCTCGCAGCACAAAGAGAAGTTGCAAGAGTTTCAATGGAGTGTTGCAGGAAGACTAGCAAGATGCACAGCAAGGTTCTCAAAGAACTCCCTCCATTCAAATGCTAACGGGACTTGAAAAGGCATGCGAGGGGCCAACCACCGTCCCCCAGCAGTTCCAAAGCTGTGCACACAATGCTGGTGTTGTGCGGCTTGCTCCTTCACCACCTGAGAGCTGCCGCGCTCTCCGTCTGCCGGAGGCGAAAGAGCAGCTTCTTTGCGCACTGTTGGTGGTGCCGGCAGCGGTGCGCTCGAAAGCGCTGCATCAGGCCAAAGACGCCCCGATAGGCACTTAGCTCTGGACATCCCCCTATCTCCAGCTTCCGCTTCTCTTGTTGTCCACATCCGTGCCAAAAGCTTTTCTACAATGTCTCACCGATAGAAAAAGTGTGCCAGCGCAGCAAACGTTGTCAGATCTGTCTTGACGCGCTCACCCCGTTCCTCGCGTCTTCCAGCAAAAAGAGAAGTGCAAGAGTTTCCACGGAGTGTTGCAGGAGCACTGGCAAGATGCACAGCAAAGTTCTCAAAGAACTCCTTCCATTCGAATGCTAACGGGACTTGAAAAGGCATGTGAGTGGCCAACCACCGTCCGCCAGCAGTTCCAAAGCTGCGCACACAATGCTGGTGTTGTGCGGCTTGCTTCTTCACCTCCTGCCAGCTGCCATGCACTCCGTCTGCCGGAGGCGAAATGGCCGCTTCTTTGCACACTGCTGGTTGCGCCTGTTTCAGTTCGCTCCAAAGTGCTGCATCAGGCAAAACATGCCCGGGAGCAGCACTGAGCTCTGGACAGCCCTGTATCCCCGGCTTCTGCGTCTCTTGTCATCTGCATCCTAGCCAAAAGCTTTTCCATGACTTCTCGAATAGAGAAAAAGAGTGCCAGTTCAGCAAACGTCGTCCGATCTAGCTTGATCCGTTCACCCTGTTCTTTGTGTCTCGCAGCACAAAAAGAAATGCAAAAGTTTCCATGCAGTGTTGCAGGAAGACTAGCAAGATGCACAGCAAAGTTCTCCAAGAACTTCTTCCATTCAAATGCTAACGTGACTTGAAAAGGCATGAGAGAGGCCAACTACCGTCCCCAGCAGTTCCAAAGCCGTGCACACAATGTTGGTGTTGACGGCCTGCTTCTTCACCTCCTGCAAACTGCCACGCACTCTGTCTTCAGGAGGCGAAAATTGTTGCTTCTTCTTGCACTGTTGGTTGTGCCGGCCACTGTGGGCTCTGTAGCACCTGCATCGGGCAAAAGACGCCCGGGAGTGGCAGGAAGCCCAGGACAGCTCCGTATCTCTGTCTTCTGTGTCTCTTCTCGTCTGCATTTAACCCAAAAGCTTTTCCATAACGTCTCACTGATAGAAAAACTGTGCCAGCGCAGCAAACGTTTTCCGATCTGTCTTGTCGAGTTCCCCCCGTTCCTGGCGTCTCGCAGCACAAAGAGAAGTTGCAAGAGTTTCAATGGAGGTGTTGCAGGAAGACTAGCAAGATGCACAGCAAGGTTCTCAAAGAACTCCCTCCATTCAAATGCTAACGGGAACTTGAAAAGGCATGCGAGGGGGCCAACCACCGTCCCCCCAGCAGTTCCAAAGCTGTGCACACAATGCTGGTGTTGTGCGGCTTGCTCCTTCACCACCTGAGAGCTGCCGCGCTCTCCGTCTGCCGGAGGCGAAAGAGCAGCTTCTTTGCGCACTGTTGGTGGTGCCCGGCAGCGGTGCGCTCGAAAGCGCTGCATCAGGCCAAAGACGCCCCGATAGGCACTTAGCTCTGGACATCCCCCTATCTCCAGCTTCCGCTTCTCTTGTTGTCCACATCCGTGCCAAAAGCTTTTCTACAATGTCTCACCGATAGAAAAAGTGTGCCAGCGCAGCAAACGTTGTCAGATCTGTCTTGACGCGCTCACCCCGTTCCCTCGCGTCTTCCAGCAAAAAGAGAAGTGCAAGAGTTTCCACGGAGTGTTGCAGGAGCACTGGCAAGATGCACAGCAAAGTTCTCAAAGAACTCCCTTCCATTCGAATGCTAACGGGACTTGAAAAGGCATGTGAGTGGCCAACCACCGTCCGCCAGCAGTTCCAAAGCTGCGCACACAATGCTGGTGTTGTGCGGCTTGCTTCTTCACCCTCCTGCCAGCTGCCATGCACTCCGTCTGCCGGAGGCGAAATGGCCGCTTCTTTGCACACATGCTGGTTGTGCCTGTTTCAGTTCGCTCGAAAGCGCTGCATCAGGCAAAACACACCCGGGAGCGGCACTGAGCTCTGGACAGCCCTGTATCCCCCGGCTTCTGCGTCTCTTGTCATCTGCATCCTAGCCAAAAGCTTTTCCATGACTTCTCGAATAGAGAAAAAGAGTGCCAGTTCAGCAAACGTCGTCCGATCTAGCTTGATCCGTTCACCACCTGTTCTTTGTGTCTCGCAGCACAAAAAGAAATGCAAGAGTTTCCATGCAGTGTTGCAGGAAGACTAGCAAGATGCACAGCAAAGTTCTCCAAGAACTTCTTCCATTCAAATGCTAACGTGACTTGAAAAGGCATGAGAGAGGCCAACTACCGTCCCCCAGCAGTTCCAAAGCCGTGCACACAATGTTGGTGTTGACGGCCTGCTTCTTCACCTCCTGCAAACTGCCACGCACTCTGTCTGCAGGGAGGCGAAAAATGTTGCTTCTTCTTGCACTGTTGGTTGTGCCGGCCACTGTGGGCTCTGTAGCACCTGCATCGGGCAAAAGACGCCCGGGAGTGGCAGGAAGCCCAGGACAGCTCCGTATCTCTGTCTTCTGTGTCTCTTCTCGTCTGCATTTAACCCAAAAGCTTTTCCATAACGTCTCACTGATAGAAAAAACTGTGCCAGCGCAGCAAACGTTTTCCGATCTGTCTTGTCGAGTTCCCCCCGTTCCTGGCGTCTCGCAGCACAAAGAGAAGTTGCAAGAGTTTCAATGGAGTGTTGCAGGAAGACTAGCAAGATGCACAGCAATGTTCTCAAAGAACTCCCTCCATTCAAATGCTAACGGGACTTGAAAAGGCATGCGAGGGGCCAAACCACCGTCCCCCCAGCAGTTCCAAAGCTGTGCACACAATGCTGGTGTTGTGCGGCTTGCTCCTTCACCACCTGAGAGCTGCCGCGCTCTCCGTCTGCCGGAGGCGAAAGAGCAGCTTCTTTTGCGCACTGTTGGTGGTGCAGCCAGGCAGCGGTGCGCTCGAAAGCGCTGCATCAGGCCAAAGACGCCCCGATAGGCACTTAGCTCTGGACATCCCCCCTATCTCCAGCTTCCGCTTCTCTTGTTGTCCACATCCGTGCCAAAAGCTTTTCTACAATGTCTCACCGATAGAAAAAGTGTGCCAGCGCAGCAAAACGTTGTCAGATCTGTCTTGACGCGCTCACCCCGTTCCTCGCGTCTTCCAGCAAAAAGAGAAGTGCAAGAGTTTCCACGGAGTGTTGCAGGAGCACTGGCAAGATGCACAGCAAAGTTCTCAAACAACTCCTTCCATTCGAATGCTAACGAGGACTTGAAAAGGCATGTGAGTGGCCAACCACTGTCCGCCAGCAGTTCCAAAGCTGCGCACACAATGCTGGTGTTGTGCGGCTTGCTTCTTCACCTCCTGCCAGCTGCCATGCAATGCACTCCGTCTGCCGGAGGCGAAATGGCCGCTTCTTTGCACACTGCTGGTTGTGCCTGTTTTCAGTTCGCTCGAAAGCGCTGCATCAGGCAAAACACACACCTGGGAGCGGCACTGAGCTCTGGACAGCCCTGTATCCCCAGCTTCTGCGTCTATTGCCATGTCTCATGACATCTCGAATAAAGAAAATGTTTGCCAGCGCAGCAAACGTCGTCCGATCTAGCTTGATCCGTTCACCCTGTTCTTTGTGTCTCGCAGCACAAAAAGAAATGCAAGAGTTTCCATGCAGTGTTGCAGGAAGACTAGCAAGATGCACAGCAAAGTTTTCAAAGAACTCCTTCCATTCGAATGCTAACGGGACTTGAAAAGGCATGAGAGAGGCCAACCACCGTCCGCCAGCAGTTCCAAAGCTGTGCACACCATTGCTGGTGTTGTGCAGCTTGCTTCTTCACCACCTGAGAGCTGCTGCGCTCTCCATCTGCCGGGGGCGAAAAGAGCTGCTTCTTCTTGCACTGTTGGTTGTGCTGGTGGCTTATGGCGCTCCAAAAGCGCCTGCATCGGGCAAAAAGACGCCCGGGAGCGGCACTTAGCTCCATACATCCCCGTATCTCCGGCTTCCGCGTCCCTTGTTGTCCACATCTGTGCCAAAAGTTTTTCCATAATGTCCCACCAAGGGAAAAAGTCTGCCGGTGCAGCAAATGTCGTCCGGTCTGTCTTGACGCGTTCACCATGTTCTTTGCATCACGCAGCAGAAAGAGAAGTGCAAGAGTTTCCACGGAGTGTTGCAGGAGCACTGGCAAGATGCACAGCAAAGTTCTCAAACAACTCCTTCCATTCGAATGCTAACGGGACTTGAAAAGGCATGTGAGTGGCCAACCACCGTCCCCCAGCAGTTCCAAAGCTGCGCACACAATGCTGGTGTTGTGTGGCTTGCTCCTTCACCTCCTGCCAGCTGCCATGCACTCCGTCTGCCGGAGGCGAAATGGCCGCTTCTTTGCACACTGCTGGTTGTGCCTGTTTCAGTTCGCTCGAAAGCGCTGCATCAGGCAAAACACGCCCAGGAGCGGCACTGAGCTCTGGACAGCCCTGTATCCCCGGCTTCTGCGTCTCTTGTCATCTGCATCCTAGCCAAAAGCTTTTCCATGACTTCTCGAATAGAGAAAAAGAGTGCCAGTTCAGCAAACGTCGTCCGATCTAGCTTGATCCGTTCACCCTGTTCTTTGTGTCTCGCAGCACAAAAAGAAATGCAAGAGTTTCCATGCAGTGTTGCAGGAAGACTAGCAAGATGCCACAGCAATGTTCTCCAAGAACTTCTTCCATTCAAATGCTAACGTGACTTGAAAAGGCATGAGAGAGGCCAACTACCGTCCCCCAGCAGTTCCAAAGCCGTGCACACAATGCTGGTGTTGACGGCCTGCTTCTTCACCTCCTGCAAACTGCCACGCACTCTGTCTGCAGGAGGCGAAAAATGTTGCTTCTTCTTGCACTGTTGGTTGTGCCGGCCACTGTGGGGCTCTGTAGCACCTGCATCGGGCAAAAGACGCCCGGGAGTGGCAGGAAGCCCAGGACAGCTCCGTATCTCTGTCTTCTGTGTCTCTTCTCGTCTGCATTTAACCCAAAAGCTTTTCCATAACGTCTCACTGATAGAAAAACTGTGCCAGCGCAGCAAACGTTTTCCGATCTGTCTTGTCCGAGTTCCCCCCGTTCCTGGCGTCTTGCAGCACAAAGAGAAGTTGCAAGAGTTTCAATGGAGTGTTGCAGGAAGAATAGCAAGATGCCACAGCAAAGTTCTCAATGAACTCCTTCCATTCGAATGCTAACGGGACTTGAAAAGGCATGTGAGTGGCCAACCACCGTCCCCCAGCAGTTCCAAAGCTGCGCACACAATGCTGGTGTTGTGTGGCTTGCTCCTTCACCTCCTGCCAGCTGCCATGCACTCTGTCTGCCAGAGGCGAAATGGCCGCTTCTTTGCACACTGCTGGTTGCGCCTGTTTCAGTTCGCTCCAAAGTGCTGCATCAGGCAAAACATGCCCGGGAGCAGCACTAGAGCTCTGGACAGCCCTGTATCCCCGGCTTCTGCGTCTCTTGTCATCTGCATCCTAGCCAAAAGCTTTTCCATGACTTCTCGAATAGAGAAAAAGAGTGCCAGTTCAGCAAACGTCGTCCGATCTAGCTTGATCCGTTCACCCTGTTCTTTGTGTCTCGCAGCACAAAAAGAAATGCAAGAGTTTCCATGCAGTGTTGCAGGAAGACTAGCAAGATGCACAGCAAAGTTCTCCAAGAACTTCTTCCATTCAAATGCTAACGTGACTTGAAAAGGCATGAGAGAGGCCAACTACCGTCCCCCAGCAGTTCCAAAGCCGTGCACACAATGTTGGTGTTGACGGCCTGCTTCTTCACCTCCTGCAAACTGCCACGCACTCTGTCTGCAGGAGGCGAAAATTGTTGCTTCTTCTTGCACTGTTGGTTGTGCCGGCCACTGTGGGCTCTGTAGCACCTGCATCGGGCAAAAGACGCCCGGGAGTGGCAGGAAGCCCAGGACAGCTCCGTATCTCTGTCTTCTGTGTCTCTTCTCGTCTGCATTTAACCCAAAAGCTTTTCCATAACGTCTCACTGATAGAAAAACTGTGCCAGCGCAGCAAACGTTTTCCGATCTGTCTTGTCGAGTTCCCCCCGTTCCTGGCGTCTCGCAGCACAAAGAGAAGTTGCAAGAGTTTCAATGGAGTGTTGCAGGAAGACTAGCAAGATGCACAGCAATGTTCTCAAAGAACTCCCTCCATTCAAATGCTAACGGGACTTGAAAAGGCATGCGAGGGGCCAACCACCGTCCCCCAGCAGTTCCAAAGCTGTGCACACAATGCTGGTGTTGTGCGGCTTGCTCCTTCACCACCTGAGAGCTGCCGCGCTCTCCGTCTGCCGGAGGCAAAAGAGCAGCTTCTTTGCGCACTGTTGGTGGTGCCGGCAGCGGTGCGCTCGAAAGCGCTGCATCAGGCCAAAGACGCCCCGATAGGCACTTAGCTCTGGACATCCCCCTATCTCCAGCTTCCGCTTCTCTTGTTGTCCACATCCGTGCCAAAAGCTTTTCTACAATGTCTCACCGATAGAAAAAGTGTGCCAGCACAGCAAACGTTGTCAGATCTGTCTTGACGCGCTCACCCCGTTCCTCGCGTCTTCCAGCAAAAAGAGAAGTGCAAGAGTTTCCACGGAGTGTTGCAGGAGCACTGGCAAGATGCACAGCAAAGTTCTCAAACAACTCCTTCCATTCGAATGCTAACGGGACTTGAAAAGGCATGTGAGTGGCCAACCACCGTCCCCCAGCAGTTCCAACGCTGCGCACACAATGCTGGTGTTGTGCGGCTTGCTTCTTCACCTCCTGCCAGCTGCCATGCACTCCGTCTGCCGGAGGCGAAATGGCCGCTTCTTTGCACACTGCTGGTTGTGCCTGTTTCAGTTCGCTCGAAAGCGCTGCATCAGGCAAAACACACCCGGGAGCGGCACTGAGCTCTGGACAGCCCTGTATCCCCGGCTTCTGCGTCTATTGCCATGTCTCATGACATCTCGAATAGAGAAAAAGTTTGCCAGCGCAGCAAACGTCGTCCGATCTAGCTTGAACCGTTCACCCTGTTCTTTGCGTCTCGCAGCACAAAAAGAAATGCAAGAGTTTCCATGCAGTGTTGCAGGAAGACTAGCAAGATGCACAGCAAAGTTTTCAAAGAACTCCTTCCATTCGAATGCTAACGGGACTTGAAAAGGCATGAGAGAGGCCAACCACCGTCCGCCAGCAGTTCCAAAGCTGTGCACACAATGCTGGTGTTGTGCGGCTTGCTTCTTCACCACCTGAGAGCTGCTGCGCTCTCCATCTGCCGGAGGCGAAAAGAGCTGCTTCTTCTTGCACTGTTGGTTGTGCTGGTGGCTTATGCGCTCCAAAGCGCCTGCATCGGGCAAAAGACGCCCGGGAGCGGCACTTAGCTCCATACATCCCCGTATCTCCGGCTTCCGCGTCCCTTGTTGTCCACATCTGTGCCAAAAGTTTTTCCATAATGTCCCACCAAGGGAAAAAGTCTGCCGGTGCAGCAAATGTCGTCCGGTCTGTCTTGACGAGTTCACCCCGTTATTTGCATCACGCAGCAGAAAGAGAAGTGCAAGAGTTTCCACGGAGTGTTGCAGGAGCACTGGCAAGATGCACAGCAAAGTTCTCAAACAACTCCTTCCATTCGAATGCTAACGGGACTTGAAAAGGCATGTGAGTGGCCAACCACCGTCCCCCAGCAGTTACAAAGCTGCGCACACAATGCTGGTGTTGTGTGGCTTGCTCCTTCACCTCCTGCCAGCTGCCATGCACTCTGTCTGCCAGAGGCGAAATGGCCGCTTCTTTGCACACTGCTGGTTGTGCCTGTTTCAGTTCGCTCGAAAGCGCTGCATCAGGCAAAACACAGAGTGCACTGGCCAGCTGCCATGCACTCTGTCTGCCAGAGGCGAAATGGCCGCTTCTTTGCACACTGCTGGTTGCGCCTGTTTCAGTTCGCTCCAAAGTGCTGCATCAGGCAAAACATGCCCGGGAGCAGCACTGAGCTCTGGACAGCCCTGTATCCCCGGCTTCTGCGTCTCTTGTCATCTGCATCCTAGCCAAAAGCTTTTCCATGACTTCTCGAATAGAGAAAAAGAGTGCCAGTTCAGCAAACGTCGTTCCGATCTAGCTTGATCCGTTCACCCTGTTCTTTGTGTCTCGCAGCACAAAAAGAAATGCAAGAGTTTCCATGCAGTGTTGCAGGAAGACTAGCAAGATGCACAGCAATGTTCTCCAAGAACTTCTTCCATTCAAATGCTAACGTGACTTGAAAAGGCATGAGAGAGGCCAACTACCGTCCCCCAGCAGTTCCAAAGCCGTGCACACAATGTTGGTGTTGATGGCCTGCTTCTTCACCTCCTGCAAACTGCCACGCACTCTGTCTGCAGGAGGCGAAAAATGTTGCTTCTTCTTGCACTGTTGGTTGTGCCGGCCACTGTGGGCTCTGTAGCACCTGCATCAGGCAAAAGACGCCCGGGAGTGGCAGGAAGCCCAGGACAGCTCCGTATCTCTGTCTTCTGTGTCTCTTCTCGTCTGCATTTAACCCAAAAGCTTTTCCATAACGTCTCACTGATAGAAAAACTGTGGCAGCGCAGCAAACGTTTTCCGATCTGTCTTGTCGAGTTCCCCCCGTTCCTGGCGTCTCGCAGCACAAAGAGAAGTTGCAAGAGTTTCAATGGAGTGTTGCAGGAAGACTAGCAAGATGCACAGCAAGGTTCTCAAAGAACTCCCTCCATTCAAATGCTAACGGGACTTGAAAAGGCATGCGAGGGGCCAACCACCGTCCCCCAGCAGTTCCAAAGCTGTGCACACAATGCTGGTGTTGTGCGGCTTGCTCCTTCACCACCTGAGAGCTGCCGCGCTCTCCGTCTGCCGGAGGCAAAAGAGCAGCTTCTTTGCGCACTGTTGGTGGTGCCGGCAGCGGTGCGCTCGAAAGCGCTGCATCAGGCCAAAGACGCCCCGATAGGCACTTAGCTCTGGACATCCCCCTATCTCCAGCTTCCGCTTCTCTTGTTGTCCACATCCGTGCCAAAAGCTTTTCTACAATGTCTCACCGATAGAAAAAGTGTGCCAGCGCAGCAAACGTTGTCAGATCTGTCTTGACGCGCTCACCCCGTTCCTCGCGTCATCCAGCAAAAAGAGAAGTGCAAGAGTTTCCACGGAGTGTTGCAGGAGCACTGGCAAGATGCACAGCAAAGTTCTCAAAGAACTCCTTCCATTCGAATGCTAACGGGACTTGAAAAGGCATGTGAGTGGCCAACCACTGTCCGCCAGCAGTTCCAAAGCTGCGCACACAATGCTGGTGTTGTGTGGCTTGCTTCTTCACCTCCTGCCAGCTGCCATGCACTCCGTCTGCCGGAGGCGAAATGGCCGCTTCTTTGCACACTGCTGGTTGTGCCTGTTTCAGTTCGCTCGAAAGCGCTGCATCAGGCAAAACACACCCGGGAGCGGCACTGAGCTCTGGACAGCCCTGTATCCCCGGCTTCTGCGTCTATTGCCATGTCTCATGACATCTCGAATAGAGAAAAAGTTTGCCAGCGCAGCAAACGTCGTCCGATCTAGCTTGAACCGTTCACCCTGTTCTTTGCGTCTCGCAGCACAAAAAGAAATGCAAGAGTTTCCATGCAGTGTTGCAGGAAGACTAGCAAGATGCACAGCAAAGTTTTCAAAGAACTCCTTCCATTCGAATGCTAACGGGACTTGAAAAGGCATGAGAGAGGCCAACCACCGTCCCCCAGCAGTTCCAAAGCTGTGCACACAATGCTGGTGTTGTGCAGCTTGCTTCTTCACCACCTGAGAGCTGCTGCGCTCTCCATCTGCCGGGGGCGAAAAGAGCTGCTTCTTCTTGCACTGTTGGTTGTGCTGGTGGCTTATGCGCTCCAAAGCGCCTGCATCGGGCAAAAGACGCCCGGGAGCGGCACTTAGCTCCATACATCCCCGTATCTCCGGCTTCCGCGTCCCTTGTTGTCCACATCTGTGCCAAAAGTTTTTCCATAATGTCCCACCAAGGGAAAAAGTCTGCCGGTGCAGCAAATGTCGTCCGGTCTGTCTTGACGCGTTCACCATGTTCTTTGCATCACGCAGCAGAAAGAGAAGTGCAAGAGTTTCCACGGAGTGTTGCAGGAGCACTGGCAAGATGCACAGCAAAGTTCTCAAACAACTCCTTCCATTCGAATGCTAACGGGACTTGAAAAGGCATGTGAGTGGCCAACCACCGTCCCCCAGCAGTTCCAAAGCTGCGCACACAATGCTGGTGTTGTGTGGCTTGCTCCTTCACCTCCTGCCAGCTGCCATGCACTCCGTCTGCCGGAGGCGAAATGGCCGCTTCTTTGCACACTGCTGGTTGTGCCTGTTTCAGTTCGCTCGAAAGCGCTGCATCAGGCAAAACACGCCCAGGAGCGGCACTGAGCTCTGGACAGCCCTGTATCCCCGGCTTCTGCGTCTCTTGTCATCTGCATCCTAGCCAAAAGCTTTTCCATGACTTCTCGAATAGAGAAAAAGAGTGCCAGTTCAGCAAACGTCGTCCGATCTAGCTTGATCCGTTCACCCTGTTCTTTGTGTCTCGCAGCACAAAAAGAAATGCAAGAGTTTCCATGCAGTGTTGCAGGAAGACTAGCAAGATGCACAGCAAAGTTCTCCAAGAACTTCTTCCATTCAAATGCTAACGTGACTTGAAAAGGCATGAGAGAGGCCAACTACCGTCCCCCAGCAGTTCCAAAGCCGTGCACACAATGTTGGTGTTGATGGCCTGCTTCTTCACCTCCTGCAAACTGCCACGCACTCTGTCTGCAGGAGGCGAAAATGTTGCTTCTTCTTGCACTGTTGGTTGTGCCGGCCACTGTGGGCTCTGTAGCACCTGCATCAGGCAAAAGACGCCCGGGAGTGGCAGGAAGCCCAGGACAGCTCCGTATCTCTGTCTTCTGTGTCTCTTCTCGTCTGCATTTAACCCAAAAGCTTTTCCATAACGTCTCACTGATAGAAAAACTGTGCCAGCGCAGCAAACGTTTTCCGATCTGTCTTGTCGAGTTCCCCCCGTTCCTGGCGTCTCGCAGCACAAAGAGAAGTTGCAAGAGTTTCAATGGAGTGTTGCAGGAAGACTAGCAAGATGCACAGCAATGTTCTCAAAGAACTCCCTCCATTCAAATGCTAACGGGACTTGAAAAGGCATGCGAGGGGCCAACCACCGTCCCCCAGCAGTTCCAAAGCTGTGCACACAATGCTGGTGTTGTGCGGCTTGCTCCTTCACCACCTGAGAGCTGCCGCGCTCTCCGTCTGCCGGAGGCAAAAGAGCAGCTTCTTTGCGCACAGTTGGTGGTGCCGGCAGCGGTGCGCTCGAAAGCGCTGCATCAGGCCAAAGACGCCCCGATAGGCACTTAGCTCTGGACATCCCCCTATCTCCAGCTTCCGCTTCTCTTGTTGTCCACATCCGTGCCAAAAGCTTTTCTACAATGTCTCACCGATAGAAAAAGTGTGCCAGCGCAGCAAACGTTGTCAGATCTGTCTTGACGCGCTCACCCCGTTCCTCGCGTCATCCAGCAAAAAGAGAAGTGCAAGAGTTTCCACGGAGTGTTGCAGGAGCACTGGCAAGATGCACAGCAAAGTTCTCAAAGAACTCCTTCCATTCGAATGCTAACGGGACTTGAAAAGGCATGTGAGTGGCCAACCACTGTCCGCCAGCAGTTCCAAAGCTGCGCACACAATGCTGGTGTTGTGTGGCTTGCTTCTTCACCTCCTGCCAGCTGCCATGCACTCCATCTGCCGGAGGCGAAATGGCCGCTTCTTTGCACACTGCTGGTTGTGCCTGTTTCAGTTCGCTCGAAAGCGCTGCATCAGGCAAAACACACCCGGGAGCGGCACTGAGCTCTGGACAGCCCTGTATCCCCGGCTTCTGCGTCTATTGCCATGTCTCATGACATCTCGAATAGAGAAAAAGTTTGCCAGCGCAGCAAACGTCGTCCGATCTAGCTTGAACCGTTCACCCTGTTCTTTGCGTCTCGCAGCACAAAAAGAAATGCAAGAGTTTCCATGCAGTGTTGCAGGAAGACTAGCAAGATGCACAGCAAAGTTTTCAAAGAACTCCTTCCATTCGAATGCTAACGGGACTTGAAAAGGCATGAGAGAGGCCAACCACCGTCCCCCAGCAGTTCCAAAGCTGTGCACACAATGCTGGTGTTGTGCGGCTTGCTTCTTCACCACCTGAGAGCTGCTGCGCTCTCCATCTGCCGGAGGCGAAAAGAGCTGCTTCTTCTTGCACTGTTGGTTGTGCTGGTGGCTTATGCGCTCCAAAGCGCCTGCATCGGGCAAAAGACGCCCGGGAGCGGCACTTAGCTCCATACATCCCCGTATCTCCGGCTTCCGCGTCCCTTGTTGTCCACATCTGTGCCAAAAGTTTTTCCATAATGTCCCACCAAGGGAAAAAGTCTGCCGGTGCAGCAAATGTCGTCCGGTCTGTCTTGACGCGTTCACCCCGTTATTTGCATCACGCAGCAGAAAGAGAAGTGCAAGAGTTTCCACGGAGTGTTGCAGGAGCACTGGCAAGATGCACAGCAAAGTTCTCAAACAACTCCTTCCATTCGAATGCTAACGGGACTTGAAAAGGCATGTGAGTGGCCAACCACCGTCCCCCAGCAGTTCCAAAGCTGCGCACACAATGCTGGTGTTGTGTGGCTTGCTCCTTCACCTCCTGCCAGCTGCCATGCACTCTGTCTGCCAGAGGCGAAATGGCCGCTTCTTTGCACACTGCTGGTTGTGCCTGTTTCAGTTCGCATCAGAGTGCACTGGCCAGCGCTGCACTCTGTCTCAGAGGCGAAATGGCCGCTTCTTTGCACACTGCTGGTTGCGCCTGTTTCACAAAGTGCCCAGGATGCCCGCAGCACTGAGCTCTGGACAGCCCTGTATCCCCGGCTTCTGCGTCTCTTGTCATCTGCATCCTAGCCAAAAGCTTTTCCATGACTTCTCGAATAGAGAAAAAGAGTGCCAGTTCAGCAAACGTCGTCCGATCTAGCTTGATCCGTTCACCCTGTTCTTTGTGTCTCGCAGCACAAAAAGAAATGCAAGAGTTTCCATGCAGTGTTGCAGGAAGACTAGCAAGATGCACAGCAAAGTTCTCCAAGAACTTCTTCCATTCAAATGCTAACGGGACTTGAAAAGGCATGAGAGAGGCCAACTACCGTCCCCCAGCAGTTCCAAAGCCGTGCACACAATGCTGGTGTTGACGGCCTGCTTCTTCACCTCCTGCAAACTGCCACGCACTCTGTCTGCAGGAGGCGAAAAATGTTGCTTCTTCTTGCACTGTTGGTTGTGCCGGCCACTGTGGGCTCTGTAGCACCTGCATCGGGCAAAAGACGCCCGGGAGTGGCAGGAAACCCAAAAGCTTTTCCATAACGTCTCACTGATAGAAAAACTGTGCCAGCGCAGCAAACGTTTTCCGATCTGTCTTGTCGAGTTCCCCCCGTTCCTGGCGTCTCGCAGCACAAAGAGAAGTTGCAAGAGTTTCAATGGAGTGTTGCAGGAAGACTAGCAAGATGCACAGCAATGTTCTCAAAGAACTCCCTCCATTCAAATGCTAACGGGACTTGAAAAGGCATGCGAGGGGCCAACCACCGTCCCCCAGCAGTTCCAAAGCTGTGCACACAATGCTGGTGTTGTGCGGCTTGCTCCTTCACCACCTGAGAGCTGGCGCTCTCCGTCTGCAGCGAAAGAGCAAAGAGAAGCTGCATGCAAGAGTTTCTATCTCCAGCTTCCGCTTCTCTTGGAGTGTTGCAGGCCAGCGCAGCAAACTCAGATCTGCAAGATGCACAGCACGGAGTTCTCAATGAACTCCTTCCATTCGAATGCTAACGCCAACCACTGGACTTGAAAAGGCATGTGAGTGGCCAACCACCGTCCCCCAGCAGTTCCAAAGCTGCGCACACAATGCTGGTGTTGTGTGGCTTGCTCCTTCACCTCCTGCCAGCTGCCATGCACTCTGTCTGCCAGAGGCGAAATGGCCGCTTCTTTGCACACTGCTGGTTGCGCCTGTTTCAGTTCGCTCCAAAGTGCTGCATCAGGCAAAACATGCCCGGGAGCTAACGGGCACTGAGCTCTGGACAGCCCTGTATCCCCGGCTTCTGCGTCTCTTGTCATCTGCATCCTAGCCAAAAGCTTTTCCATGACATGACATCTCGAATAGAGAAAAAGAGTGCCAGTTCAGCAAACGTCGTCCGATCTAGCTTGATCCGTTCACCCTGTTCTTTGTGTCTCGCAGCACAAAAAGAAATGCAAGAGTTTCCATGCAGTGTTGCAGGAAGACTAGCAAGATGCACAGCAAAGTTCTCCAAGAACTTCTTCCATTCAAATGCTAACGTGACTTGAAAAGGCATGAGAGAGGCCAACTACCGCCCCCCAGCAGTTCCAAAGCCGTGCACACAATGTTGGTGTTGACGGCCTGCTTCTTCACCTCCTGCAAACTGCCACGCACTCTGTCTTCAGGAGGCGAAAATTGTTGCTTCTTCTTGCACTGTTGGTTGTGCCGGCCACTGTGGGCTCTGTAGCACCTGCATCAGGCAAAAGACGCCCGGGAGTGGCAGGAAGCCCAGGACAGCTCCGTATCTCTGTCTTCTGTGTCTCTTCTCGTCTGCATTTAACCCAAAAGCTTTTCCATAACGTCTCACTGATAGAAAAACTGTGCCAGCGCAGCAAACGTTTTCCGATCTGTCTTGTCGAGTTCCCCCCGTTCCTGGCGTCTCGCAGCACAAAGAGAAGTTGCAAGAGTTTCAATGGAGTGTTGCAGGAAGACTAGCAAGATGCACAGCAAAGTTCTCCAAGAACTTCTTCCATTCAAATGCTAACGTGACTTGAAAAGGCATGAGAGAGGCCAACTACCGTCCCCCAGCAGTTCCAAAGCCGTGCACACAATGTTGGTGTTGACGGCCTGCTTCTTCACCTCCTGCAAACTGCCACGCACTCTGTCTTCAGGAGGCGAAAATTGTTGCTTCTTCTTGCACTGTTGGTTGTGCCGGCCACTGTGGGCTCTGTAGCACCTGCATCGGGCAAAAGACGCCCGGGAGTGGCAGGAAGCCCAGGACAGCTCCGTATCTCTGTCTTCTGTGTCTCTTCTCGTCTGCATTTAACCCAAAAGCTTTTCCATAACGTCTCACTGATAGAAAAACTGTGCCAGCGCAGCAAACGTTTTCCGATCTGTCTTGTCGAGTTCCCCCCGTTCCTGGCGTCTCGCAGCACAAAGAGAAGTTGCAAGAGTTTCAATGGAGTGTTGCAGGAAGACTAGCAAGATGCACAGCAATGTTCTCAAAGAACTCCCTCCATTCAAATGCTAACGGGACTTGAAAAGGCATGCGAGGGGCCAACCACCGTCCCCCAGCAGTTCCAAAGCTGTGCACACAATGCTGGTGTTGTGCGGCTTGCTCCTTCACCACCTGAGAGCTGCCGCGCTCTCCGTCTGCCGGAGGCGAAAGAGCAGCTTCTTTGCGCACTGTTGGTGGTGCCGGCAGCGGTGCGCTCGAAAGCGCTGCATCAGGCCAAAGACGCCCCGATAGGCACTTAGCTCTGGACATCCCCCTATCTCCAGCTTCCGCTTCTCTTGTTGTCCACATCCGTGCCAAAAGCTTTTCTACAATGTCTCACCGATAGAAAAAGTGTGCCAGCGCAGCAAACGTTGTCAGATCTGTCTTGACGCGCTCACCCCGTTCCTCGCGTCTTCCAGCAAAAAGAGAAGTGCAAGAGTTTCCACGGAGTGTTGCAGGAGCACTGGCAAGATGCACAGCAAAGTTCTCAAAGAACTCCTTCCATTCGAATGCTAACGGGACTTGAAAAGGCATGTGAGTGGCCAACCACCGTCCCCCAGCAGTTCCAAAGCTGCGCACACAATGCTGGTGTTGTGCGGCTTGCTTCTTCACCTCCTGCCAGCTGCCATGCACTCCGTCTGCCGGAGGCGAAATGGCCGCTTCTTTTCACACTGCTGGTTGTGCCTGTTTCAGTTCGCTCGAAAGCACTGCATCAGGCAAAACACACCCGGGAGCGGCACTGAGCTCTGGACAGCCCTGTATCCCCAGCTTCTGCGTCTATTGCCATGTCTCATGACATCTTGAATAGAGAAAAAGTTTGCCAGCGCAGCAAACGTCGTCCGATCTAGCTTGAACCGTTCACCCTGTTCTTTGCGTCTCGCAGCACAAAAAGAAATGCAAGAGTTTCCATGCAGTGTTGCAGGAAGACTAGCAAGATGCACAGCAAAGTTTTCAAAGAACTCCTTCCATTCGAATGCTAACGGGACTTGAAAAGGCATGAGAGAGGCCAACCACCGTCCCCCAGCAGTTCCAAAGCTGTGCACACAATGCTGGTGTTGTGCGGCTTGCTTCTTCACCACCTGAGAGCTGCTGCGCTCTCCATCTGCCGGAGGCGAAAAGAGCTGCTTCTTCTTACACTGTTGGTTGTGCTGGTGGCTTATGCGCTCCAAAGCGCCTGCATCGGGCAAAAGACGCCCGGGAGCGGCACTTAGCTCCATACATCCCCGTATCTCCGGCTTCCGCGTCCCTTGTTGTCCACATCTGTGCCAAAAGTTTTTCCATAATGTCCCACCAAGGGAAAAAGTCTGCCGGTGCAGCAAATGTCGTCCGGTCTGTCTTGACGAGTTCACCCCGTTATTTGCATCACGCAGCAGAAAGAGAAGTGCAAGAGTTTCCACGGAGTGTTGCAGGAGCACTGGCAAGATGCACAGCAAAGTTCTCAAACAACTCCTTCCATTCGAATGCTAACGGGACTTGAAAAGGCATGTGAGTGGCCAACCACCGTCCCCCAGCAGTTCCAAAGCTGCGCACACAATGCTGGTGTTGTGTGGCTTGCTCCTTCACCTCCTGCCAGCTGCCATGCACTCTGTCTGCCAGAGGCGAAATGGCCGCTTCTTTGCACACTGCTGGTTGTGCCTGTTTCAGTTCGCTCGAAAGCGCTGCATCAGGCAAAACACAGAGTGCACTGGCCAGCTGCCATGCACTCTGTCTGCCAGAGGCGAAATGGCCGCTTCTTTGCACACTGCTGGTTGCGCCTGTTTCAGTTCGCTCCAAAGTGCTGCATCAGGCAAAACATGCCCGGGAGCAGCACTGAGCTCTGGACAGCCCTGTATCCCCGGCTTCTGCGTCTCTTGTCATCTGCATCCTAGCCAAAAGCTTTTCCATGACTTCTCGAATAGAGAAAAAGAGTGCCAGTTCAGCAAACGTCGTCCGATCTAGCTTGATCCGTTCACCCTGTTCTTTGTGTCTCGCAGCACAAAAAGAAATGCAAGAGTTTCCATGCAGTGTTGCAGGAAGACTAGCAAGATGCACAGCAAAGTTCTCCAAGAACTTCTTCCATTCAAATGCTAACGTGACTTGAAAAGGCATGAGAGAGGCCAACTACCGTCCCCCAGCAGTTCCAAAGCCGTGCACACAATGTTGGTGTTGACGGCCTGCTTCTTCACCTCCTGCAAACTGCCACGCACTCTGTCTGCAGGAGGCGAAAAATGTTGCTTCTTCTTGCACTGTTGGTTGTGCCGGCCACTGTGGGCTCTGTAGCACCTGCATCAGGCAAAAGACGCCCGGGAGTGGCAGGAAGCCCAGGACAGCTCCGTATCTCTGTCTTCTGTGTCTCTTCTCGTCTGCATTTAACCCAAAAGCTTTTCCATAACGTCTCACTGATAGAAAAACTGTGCCAGCGCAGCAAACGTTTTCCGATCTGTCTTGTCGAGTTCCCCCCGTTCCTGGCGTCTTGCAGCACCTAGAGAAGTTGCAAGAGTTTCAATGGAGTGTTGCAGGAAGACTAGCAAGATGCACAGCAATGTTCTCAAAGAACTCCCTCCATTCAAATGCTAACATGACTTGAAAAGGCATGCGAGTGGCCAACCACCGTCCGCCAGCAGTTCCAAAGCTGCGCACACAATGCCGCTGTTGTGCGGCTTGCTTCTTCACCACCTGAGAGCTGCCATGCTCTCCATCTGCCAGAGGTGGAAGAGACACTTCTTCGCGCACTGTTGTTTGTGCCGGTTGCAGTGCGCTCCAAAGCGCTGCATCGGGCAAAAGAGGCCCGGGTGCAGCACTGAGCTCTAGAGCCCCGTATCTCCGGCTTCTGCGTCTCTTGTGGTCCAATCTCGAGCCAAAAGCTTTATCATTACTCCTCGCCAAGACAAAAAGTGTGCGAGCGCAGCAAACGTTTTCCGATCTGTCGTGACGAGTTCACCCTGTTCTTTGCATCTCGCAGCACAAAGAGAAGTGCAAGAGCTTCCATGCAGTGTTGCAGGAAGACTAGCAAGATGCACAGCAAAGTTCTCAAAGAACTCCTTCCATTCGAATGCTAAAGTGACTTGAAAAGGCATGCGAGTGGCCAACCACTGTCCCCCAGCAGTTCCAAAGCTGTGCACACAATGCTGGTGTTGTGCGGCTTGCTTCTTCACCACCTGAGTGCTGCTGCCCTCTCCGTCTGCTGGAAGTAAAAGAGATGCTTCTTTGCGCACTGTTGGTTGTGCCAGTTGCGGTGCGGTCGAAAGCGCTGCATTGGGCAAAAGATGCCCGGGAGCGGCACTTAGCTCTGGACACCCCTTTATCTGTTGCTTTTGTGTCTCTTGTTGTCTGCATGTAACCCAAAAACTTTTCCAAACCTCCTCATCAATAGGAAAAGTGTGCCAGCGCAGGAATCGTTTTCCGATCTGTCTTGACGAGTTCACCCCATTCTTTGCATCTCGCAGCACAAAGAGATGTGCAAGAGCTTGCATGGAGTGTTGCAGGAGCACTAGCAAGATGCACAGCAAAGTTGTCGAAGAACTCCTTCCATTCGAATGATATCGTGACCTGAAAAGGCATGCGAGTGGCCAACCACCGTCCCCAAGCAGTTCCAAAGCTGTGCACACAATATAGGTGGTGTGTGGCTTTCTTCTTCACCCCCTGCAAGCTGCCACTCACTTTGTCTGCAGGAGGTGAAAGAGCTGCTTCTTCGCGCACTGTTGGTTGTGCCAGTCGCTGTGCACTTTGTAGATCTGCATCAGGCAAAAGAGGCCTGGGAGCGGCACTTAGCTCTTGACAGCCCTGTATCTCAGGCTTCTGCGTCTCTTGTCATCTGCATCCTAGCCAAAAGCTTTTCCATGAGTTTTCACTAAGAGACAAAGTGTGCCAGTGCAGGAAATGCATTCCAGTCTTGATTCGTACCATTGTCGTGGCTGCACATTGAAGAATTGTTTCTCTTTTCTAGTGTTGCTGCGAATTGATTTCCATATCACCGTGATCTCTGCCGTCTCTTCTCCGTGGTATCAAGACAGAGCAACATTACATTTTTGAGAAAGGGAAAGATCCCGAGAGATGTTCCGTCCATAAGTGTGGCAAAGATGCTGAAAAGGGGCAAGGTGAAGGACCTGGCTCAGTTTCATTCCTGTGCCGATCACAGCAGGCAAAGCATGAAGCAGTAGAGCACCGTGCTTTTTTGTGCACTGAAGGGGATTGCAAAAAATCCAGCAGCTTTTCATCCACAAGCACAGTCAGCTGCATCTGCTTTTGCTTCTTGAAAAACTCACCGCTGTCCATGATCTCGATGCAGATCTTGATCTCTGGATCCTGGAACTTTACCCAAGTGTTTGCAGTTTTTTACTTTCTTCGATGGCATTCAGAAACTTGTGGTATAAACTAGTACTTGTAGTTTCTGGGAATCATTTTCTGACTACAAATGATACATATCTGCACTTTACTCGACTGTTTATAACTGCCCTTTTACAATATATAAAAAATGTTATTGGAATAATTCACCACCTGAATTTCAATGATTAAAAAAAGCTTTTTACTCCTTTTTATTATTCTCTCTATTTCTTTCTCTTTGTCATGTTACTTTGGCAATTATGTGCATGCCCAATGGCTATTGTGCTCCTGTGGTGAGACATCAAATGTTCAGGCTCTTCTAATTTTGTCACTAATTAAATAATCCATCTTCCCCGCAGGAAAGATGCAGGATGTGTCTCATTGTCGCTGCTTCTGTTTCATTTCCTTACTCTTTTGAATGGCTCCCTGTCTTCCTACTCATACTCTGAGTAACTAATTTCTAATTTTCCTTCCTATCTGCCTTTACCAATCTTTCTCTGAATTGGATGCTATTGAATTAAGCCATGCCAAGTTGAAGAATTGCAGCAAGAAGAGTGCTCAATTCAAAAAACCCATCTATTTTGGGGGTTCTATCCACTGAAGAGTTCAAAGATGTGTCTTCAACTCTTCCTGTGTGAAGAATATCTTGTGAATATCTTGAAAACTATCAACTCTGTGCAAGTATGTTGCACCCAGTTCTTGCTCTAGTCATTGCTTTGGCAAATTTGACACAAGTGCGGCATTGTGTGTTTTGCAGCTTCTAGGGAGATGGTTCTAGGTCTTGAGAAAGCCGTGGGCTTTGTCTCACGTAACTTTAGACATCTGAAATTCATCTAGGTATCCCAAAGAGGCACTAGAAATACAAATACCTGCAGAGAACAGGAGGTGAGCTTCATCTTACCATGTATCTTGTTCTATGTGTGAAAGAGATTCTAGTCAGAATTCTGCTCAGTACAGTCCATCAAGTTTAGAGAATTGATCATTTTATTCTGGGCTATATATCCACAGAGGCTGAAGGTGTCTCTGTGCTCCAGTGCCTACCAGTCTTCTCAATTATTCCAATCCTTGAGTTGAATCCTAGCAGCAAAAAGTTTTCTCAAGGTGACCTTTACCAAGAGACTCAATGTTAGGTGGAATCAAGCAAATCCTTTTCTGTCCATTTAATCAAAAGGAATCCTAAAGATTAAATCCATTTGCTTAGGTGAGAGAAATCGTACTCTTTGTAGATGGCATGTATTGCCCAGTATTGACAGCAGAAAGAAGATTAAAAACATGCAAATAAATGCCCAGTGCAGTCAGCTTTTGTGGACTGTCAGCTTTGTGATGAACCTACATTACATATCTGTATTAAAATTCTGTCAAAGCAGAAAAATTTAAAACGGCTGAAGTTGGAGATGTGAAAGGAATATATTTAGTGTAAACAAGAGTGAAAAAGAAACAAAATGACCACTTTTTACCTCCCAAAACCAGGAAGCAGTAGATTCTGCCCCCTATTCCTCATGGTTAGTAACTTACAGCAGGTTTTTCGTTTAAGTCTTAAATTACCATACTATGTGAGTAAAGATGGCAAAATTAGACCGTACTGCAATATTTTCCTAGATTTGACTGGCCATCTTGCAACTGCTGTACTCATTCAGGTATATATACTACTGTATGAATAGGGCTGTGGTAGTAAAACAATGGAAAGATTTGGTGCATATGAAAATATCTCAGGATTGTTTGTAGAAGGGGAATGAACAATCTTTACAGTTGGGAAGATAGCTGAAGACTGTGTTTTAGAAGCTCACTATGTAGCAGAAGACAAAGCATAAGGTACTCTGGATATACAAGCCTGAAATTCCAAACTAGGCTTCTGCAAGATCTGTTATGAGTAATGTAGTAATTCGTGCTGATTAAAACTGTGTGTGTATGGAATATATCTGAACTATAAAAATGTTAAGAAACACTGTGGTCGAGACAGAGAGCAACCACATGGGATGGCAGAATTGCAGCTGGCAGGAAGGGAATTAACATACGAACAGAACCTAGTCCGGCACAGGAGACAACCATCATCGCTGGAATGACCAGGAGCCACCCAGTGATAATGGCCATGAAGACGTCCAGTACAGATAATCAGAGCCATCGGGAACATACATGCTGATTCCGGTAACCGAGCAATATCGCACATCGCTTCCCAGACCAGGTTTTGTGCAGCACAGGACACAGAAAGAAACCAACATGAATACGGAGGACCCTAAAAGAAGACAATGAACTTAACCTCGGGCTAGAAAAAGCATATAAAACCAGACTCTGCCATGCAGCATGTGTGAACCATGGGGGCTTGATGCAATAGAGGTCAGGCCAGTGTTCACCTAGCTCCGATCCCGGGCTTGGCACTGTCACTCGATTGTTTGGCTATTGGGACTGTATAGTGGTCACAAAATAAATTCTATTTTTCATTTTTTTATTAAATTGGCTTGCTCAATTTTTACCTATAACAAGGTCTAAGAATATTTGACTGTGTGCTTGGGAAATATCCATCTAATATTTTTAGCAAGCTAGGTAACTGTCTCAGTTGAAAGACTATAAAGGAAGGCAGGAGCCTCCCTTGAAATGGAAAAGATGAGCCCCTTCCCTCCGAATTACTATAATTTTTGAGAGGAATAGCAGATTTATCTTTACAAACAAGCTGTGGGTCTGCTGGTAGATAAAACTAGCACTGAGAGATAAAAGAAACAATGGGAAGGATTCCACTGATTGATGAATGGAAAAAGATATTTGCTTTTACAAATAAACTTTAGGTTTGCTGATAAATGAAATAAGGCATTGAAAGATGAAAGAAACATTGGGGAAGAAAAAACCCTAAATTCCGTAAGAATTAAAAATTAAAAGGGAGGGTTATACATTAGAGGGAAATCTTCGGTATCAGGTTTATTGGGAAGTTTGTACCTCTCCAGTACCTCAACCAATGGGGAAAGAGAAAAGGGAAATGTGATTGGGGAAATTAGGATAAAGAGGAGGCTGTGTCCTCCAAAAATTTGAGAGATCTCAGGGGAATGCCCCATGGCCTCTCCCTTTATTTGAATAAAGCCAAAAAGGAATCCTCTGTCTCCATTTTGGACATAAACCTCTGGTGTTTGTGGATTAATTTTCCTAACATTTTGAAATTCAGGGGCTTTCAGGCAGACATATGATAATGGGAACAACAGTTATTTACTAGCATGTATAACAAGGCAAACAAACAACAACAATGGCAGTGACAACAACCAGAACCAGAAACCCAGTAACAGCCTTCTTGGCTGCAAGCACTTTCCCTTTGGTGTAGTTACCGTCACAGCCAGCAGGGCTCCTGGTGGGCAGCGCAGGTGCGGTGATTCCCCCCTCTGGCTGCAGGGGGTGCGCTGGTGTGATCTCAGGGAGCACACTGCAATGGCAGCTTGGCCCAGACAGGAAGGGATAATGGCGGCTTGGTCCTAGACAAGAAAGGGATAGAAGAGACGTTTAGCTTCACAAACCCCCTGGGGCAGTTGATCCTAGTGCCCCACTTGCCTTCCGAGGATCCTTGGAAGCAGCAAGCTGGAATGGCAAAAATGAGCAAAAATCCCTGGTGCCGGTAGACAAGATATATCAAACACCACAGCTGTATCAGGAACCACTGGATGTCTTGGCAAGCAGGGCATGCAGGGCTACAGTATAGCGAAAGCTTGGAGCAGTGGCAAAGAAGCGGCGGGGGTGGACCAGCGGCGACCCAGCTCACAGCAAGGCAGGGAAAGGCAAGCTCGGGATCCCGGGGTTTTCCCCTGACACACCTGAGCAGATGGTGAAAAGTCCCTCTTTTAGTGAGATAGGCTGTTAATAAGGTTCCAGTACAAAAGCTGCTCTTATGAGCAGAGCTCCGCTTGCAGTAGAAGAAAGGCAGCAGGAGCCGGAACCCTGCAGTATTGACGAATTCTCCCTACAGCGACGGACCGCAGTCTCTCTCCCCTCTGAAAGCTGAGAGCACAACACACTAAGGGGCTGCACTCAACCCCATTTTCCCAGTCCAAATCTCGGGCCTGAGCTCTGACAGCTTCTTTGGTCTCTCTTAAGTATCCAGTCGTTACTGTCTCCTAGCAACATGTATGGGGGAAAAATCCTTAAGAGGGAAAAAAAAAATTCAACAAAAATACAACTCCTAAAACCCAACAATAAAGAAACATATGACCACAAATAATTAGGGACTTGAGAAAGGAGTTTCCCAATCTAACCCTGCATTAACCTAAAGCTCGCCTCAGTGGAACTTCTACATATACAGCACCAAACAGTAGAACAAATGCTGTGAAACCCTAGCTGTGCTGGGATTCTGCTGTCCTCCAAGACATAGATTGGCATGCATGAACACGTTGACATATTTAATGTGTTTGTGCTGACACGCCCAGGAAAGGGTATGACATCTGTGATTTTAGTCCTCCATACCAGTTATTTGCGTACCATTGTCTGAGGCCATCAAGAGTGTGCACGAATTCCATGTATTTGCTGAAATATACAATACACAGAAAGCTTCTCAGATGCACAATGGGGAACTCACCAACTACACAAAATTTTACATTTTTTGTACCAATTTTAAGAGTTTCAAATAAAAAACAATGGTTGAAAGAGGAAACAGGATCAATTTGTGACTACAACTGAGGAACCTGGGATCCATAAACCAGTGAATGGATCTCCCTCATTCATATGCAAGCTTAGATTTCCAAGTTTCTGGAAATATTTTCAATGACAGTCCCTCTTAAATAACACCAATGCAAGTATTATTCAATACAGGTCATTACTAGCTACTAGAATTTGCATTATTTTTAACTCTTTCAATTAATTGCTGGGTAATTTCAATCAAAAGTCAAAAGTGGAATTGCTAGGAGAAAACAATGCAAGTTTTTATTTAAAGCAGTGTATCTTTCAGTTAAGAGGAAAGAATGTCACACACTGAGAGAGGAGAAGAATCCCAGGTCAGTAATGCAGACTTTACTTAACTGAGTATTAATAATACTTGACAAAAACCCTATCAGTCTGATTCAAGTTTTGGGTCATGTGTAATAAATCATCTATATATCTGCTAAGTTACACCAGGATAAAAAAAATCTCTAAAACACACAGAAGGAGCAAATGTGCTTACAAAGTGTAGAAACATAAATAAATTGTGTAGAAATCCAATCTTATGAGAGATTTTGATATGCAATGTTATTTCTCAAGTAGTTGTAAGAAAATTCTGATGAAAATCTGCCATGCCATTCACCTCACTAGAAAATTTAGTCCCTGAAACAAACCAAATAATAATTGTATGTGAATAAAAATAATTGAAATGGTTTACAGTATTTTGCATTCTTTCAAAATAATTTATTGTGAGAAGAACTAAGATTTTAGTTTCTTCTGGACAATAAACCCACAAAATTAACAGACAACTTGACCATAGTGTTCTTCTAAAATGCACGAAAAAGAAGATTGATGACAAATGTATTTACTTCTTCATCTCACATAGTGATGAAATAATTTCAGCAAACATTATTCTGAGATATTATGTTGCTTTCAAAGTAAATTTTCATCTATGCTATATCTAATATGCAAAGGGAAATGAACATTTTCCTGGATTGGACAGATCAAATAATCAGTTCATGAGTGGAACACCAATAATATGCAAAGTTTAACAGTGTATGGGGTACATACATGGAGTTATGGAATTTGTACGTTCCTCCAGAGCGTCAGCAAAACTGACATTCTTCATAAATTTCAGCTTTTTTGCATTGGTGGAAATTTTCCTTTCGCCTTAAAGGTGTTTACCCTAATAAAGACCTAAAATTGTAGCCTGCTGCTCTGCCCTATGCTTATTCTCATGTAAATCAAGCGTTATTCCCTCCAAGTTTAGTTTTATCACAGTAAAAGTGTTGAAAGGAACACTGAAACTTCCCTAAAATATTTTTTCTCTGTCAACATGGCAAGGACATTTGTGGAAAAATAATAAATTCACATAAGTGAATACAGCATTAATATAAAAATAATGTATTTCTAATAAATCTGATCAAATATACACCTCTTCAAAGTCTTATCTTTGAAATAATTCTTCAAGGAAAAGTGAATTGATTCCAGTTTCAACTAAAAGTTTCCCATGGGAATGGAAATTGCTACAATTAATTGAGGCAGCTTATTGTTGTTGCTCTCCAGTCTTTGACTTACACAACTAGAACTGTTTTTCTGAGCTCATCTCTCAGTGCTTGTGCTTAATAATCTTTCAACAAAGAGAAAGTTAAGGCTTTCTTTTCAGTTTTGTGTTCTTTTTAATATGCATTAGATCAACTAACTGAGAAAAGCCACAAAATATATTTTAGATGGACAAACAAAGCAAAATCAGTTATTACTGAAATTATTTCCTGTCTCCACCCAGTAAAAAGTAGAGTCTCAGGCTCAGTGAAAGAGGAAAGAAAAACACACATAATCAATTATGAAAAAGAGAAAGTTTCTTTTTAAGGAGGAAAAGCTGATTGGAATTAAGATAGGCTTTGTTCATATCTGCAAGTTACATGGAGAGTACTTTTCAGTACAGAACAGAAAAGGATTTGGGAGTGTTTGCCTGCTTAATGCTATAGTTCTTCAGAGCCCATGTGAAAATTTGCTGCTAGCTATTAATCATCATTGTGTCTCTGTAAAGAAGCTGTTACAATGATGACTATATGTCATTATATTTCCACTCTAAGTAACAAATCAGAGTGCTGGGAAAGTTGGATAAGAGCGGCTGGCAAACTTTTAAGCTGTAGAATCTATTTAAATAAATTTACATCACATTTGCTATTTTTGCTGGTATGGGAATCATACTTTAACATTAAACAATATGTGATGTTCATGGGTCCTGGTCTTTTATTCTTCTGTCTCTTAGCCTACTTTCCAGCTCAGCTTTTGCTAGTGCTTACAGCACGTTTTTCTCATGGCCTCTCCTTCTCATAGCCTTTGGTTACTTTCAAGTTCAATTTATCACAATGATGTTTTTATGCATGACAGTTTGGAGAGCAAAATAGGTGGTGTCTGAGCCTGTTGTGCTGCTGCAAAACAGGCTCATTCTCTGCAAGCCAGCTCAGTTACTGAAGCCTTACTGGTGGGACACTGCAGTAAACATCCAGACGATCCCATCCTGATGAAAACAATTAGCTTCAAACTGCAAGAAGCCACAGGGTCACCTTTTGTTTCAGTGAGACTGCACCATTTAATGTGCTACAGTGGATTTCAAATTCACATTGATTTATCCTGTTGTACTGTTATGTTGTACTCTTCTTTATTTATAGATGTGTAAAGCAACAAGTTTGACTATCATACAGTTCCGGAATTGTATTAGAAATCAAAACCATTGTCTTATGTTTATTTTACAAAGTACTAGACTTGAAACATGTCAGGCTTAATTCTGTTAGGCTGAACTGCCTAAAACAGAGCCCTGAGATTCCTCAAACCAAACCTGAAAGTTTCTCTTCTGCTAACCATCAGCAACAAGCCAATAATAAACAACCCCAAAAATGTTCAAGATGCCAGTACAGATGTCTGTTACAAGCATACCGAAAATAACTGAAAACAATTTATAAATGGAAAATTATAAAACCATTGAAAATAAGTTAATTTTGAGCCTGTAATTGAGGTGCTTCAAGTCACCTGTTCTTGCCAGGCACAGCTGTTGTGTTTGCATGCACATGCATACAAAGTGGTGGAAAATTTTTTGTGCAAAAACCTAACTGTACTACACTAATGGTCTTTGCTGCTGTGCTGTTATTTCATAGTCATTTAGTATTGCTTTTTTTTTCTTACTTTTCTAAGAAACATAGCACAAAGAGTAGTGAGAGCAGATTTATCCAGGTCCAAGCCCATTGCTGTCCAAGCATTTCTTGGAGTAGAGTCACAATGTTGCCTAAATCTTGTCCTGCAAGCAAAACCAGAAGCTCAACATAGCTAGTGTTTCCATCTTTTTGGGACTCAGCGGGGAGTTCTCTGTAATGAAATTGATATTTTAATTTTCTGTTGTATTTTGCAGAGTGACTTTGGGAGTGATGAAGCATGAAACATCACTTTGGCAATTAGTATTCTCACAAGAATATATGATTTATACCTGGACCTGGGTTGCCTTGAAACCCATGAAACTGGAAACTACCCAGAAAAGATACACCATTTCAGCGAAATGTAAATATCTGGTAAGGCTGAGTTGAAGAAGTTGACTAACTCATTCTGGAGTAATGAGAAGTCAGTCAATACCTAAATTCAGATATTGAGTTTCTTGCAACCTGCAGGACATAACTGACTTCCTATATAAACCAAAATATATTGGCTTAAAAAGATCTGGAAGAAGTGGAGCAAAGGTTCATTTAAACCTTTTCAGCTGCACTGATATAGTGTGATGTGAAGTCAAGTGCTTATGCACTTGTAAACACATGGAAACAAACTTGGGAGCCTTTGGTTGCATGACCATGATTGATTATAGTAACTCTTTCACAATACAAGAGAAAGATCACACAAACTAAGTAGAATTAAATAACCCCAATTTAATTTATAAGCATTGCAAAGGAATCATCTACTACTAGATACTGTATCTCATAGGAATTTGTGGTTTATTTTCCAGCTGTTTTTTGGACAAGTTAAAGCTGTGTGTCTTTTTGAGCCATAACATTTATATGAGTTAGGCCTCTGGTTACCAAGGCTTTCCTATGATGGCTGTGACAGAGACAAAAAGCTTGTCAGCCAGAGACAGATCTTTCTGGCCATCACTCAAGTCTCTCCTGACCTCCTCCTAGACACTTTACCAGATGTCTGATCTGGTAATTTTAGAAGCTGCTAACTGACCCAGAGGAAATGGAATGATTCGGATTGTATTTTGCACTGGAGATCCAGATTAAATAATTGAGACCTGGGTAAGATCTGGTTGAGAAAGTATAAAGCCACATGGAGGTAGATGGAACTCTCAGCAGAGAGTAAGTCAGTGGTGTCTGTTACTGGTGAGTAATGTGATGGCTGGCTCTCACAATTATGAGATGGATATTATGTGTATGTTAAGAGAAATTTTGTAGATGTATAGTGATGAAATTGGAGAAATTTTGTAGATGTATGTCACTATAGGACACAAAAGAACACAAACGCACACTGCTGTTCTCAAGGTGAAGAAAAAAGGGGAACGTTTATTTTCTGACTCCCAACATTTATAGTTTACCAAAAGTTGACAGTGGATTGGAGGGTGACAATGCCACCTCTCCAATGACACTGGACAAACCAACAGGCCATCAAATTTCTCCTCCATAAAGGAATGCAAAACAATGAGTTATTTACAGAAAGTGTGTGAGAAAGTTCATTACAAGAATGTAAACATCAGAAGGCTTAGAAAATCTTAAAAAGTCAGGGTGACATCTCACCCTTTTCTGTTTAAAAAAAGAGAAAAGAAAATGAACAATGTGAAAAAGAAAACATGAACAATGTTCAGTGTCCATTTGCAGAGGAATCATTGGAGTGATCACTCGCGTCATCTGCATCTGTGTCATCACTCAATGATTCACCCACTTGATGCCTTTCAGGTTGGTCATGGTTTCCATTTTGCCCATCATCTGGATTCTGTCTCTGCAGTCGCAGGTCAGGGTGAACACACTTCAAAGGTACCCAGCGTACCCCAATATCTGTGGATACACAAGCATACCCATGCCCTGAAGTGATAAGGTCATAGGGACCTTCCTACAGTTTGGTGACTAAATTCCACACCCGAACCTTCGCTCGAGGCTGATGTGCCTCGTCCGCAGCCTGCAACGAGAGATGATGATTCAAAATGACAGGATTATTTGAGTTTTGCGGCACAGTGAGAGGATTGATTGTGCACAAAGCTTTTGCCAACTGACTGTGTGGGATTTCACCCTGCATTCTCTGTTTTTGTTTCTGAAGAACCCACTTCAGAGTACCATGAGCGCGTTCTACAACAGCTTGACAAGTTGGAGAATGAGGGATACCAAACTTGTGTGAGACACCCCACAACTGCAGGAACTGCAGCTCCTTCTGCGATTCATAAGCAGGACCATTGTCAGTTTTCACAGCAGAAGGTACGCCCTGAACAGCAAAGGCCTGCCTCCACTGGGCAAGGACATCACGGACCTTCTCCCCAGTGTGAGAAGAAGCCCACATCGCTGAGGAGAACATGTTCACAGTGACATGCACATACTTGAGCCGGCCAAACTCAGCAATCTGGGTGACATTGGTCTCCCAAAGCTCCAAGGTGCTAAGGCCACTGGCGTTTACCCCTGCCGGCAAAGGCGGAGCAAGAGCCTGGCAGTCGTCGACACGACTCAACATCACGAGCCTCAGTTGGCATCAGCTGAAACTGCTTCTGCAGGGTATGTGTGTTCTGGTGGAAAAACCCATGCGATGCCTTGGCCTGCGTGAGTGTATCAGGCTGAGACGCTGCCTGTGCTGGGTTAGTCAGCTTATCAGCCCTCGCCTTACCTTCCATTATAAAGCCTGGCAAAGAGGTGTGACTCCTCACATGCAGAACATAGAACAGATGAACCTGGGCCTGAATGGCACACTACAAGGTCTTCAGTAAATGAAACAAGGCAGGATTACTGACCTCCTTCAAAACCAAATTACCCAACCGCTGTGCAACGTTGGCCACGTAGGCAGAATCCGTGACCAAGTTGAAAGGTTCCTGGGAAAATTTCTCAAATGCCATGACAGCAGCCCTCAATTCAACCAATTGGGCTTACCCATCCTCATGACCTTCCAGAACCTGCCACTCAGTTCCATCCCTCCAAGTAACAATGGCCTTTCCGGTCTTCCCGGAACCATCAGTGAAGATGGTGGGTCCTTACATGGGTTCCTGACTATTTTTGGGGTGCAAAGATATTTGTGTGAATTTTGCTATATGCAGCAGGCTATGTCTGAGCAGATGATAAGTGATCTGCCCTGAAAAGTTTTCCAGAGCACTCTGCAGGGACACACTGTTTGCAAAGTTCCAGTCAAAATCCTCCCGTTGCACCAGGAGTATGATCTTTGCAGGATCCGCACCCATCAATAGCAAATACTGTTGCTGGCATTTGACTATTAAGCAAGCGATTAGCTCAAACAATGCGGTTGCCGTCTTCTGCGGCTGATGGGGCAGGAAAACCCATTCCAAGATGTGCAAGGAATTGGACCATTTGTCACTCCATTAGCCAATGATACCTGTGGGATGCAAATCTGTAGTGGTGATGAACACAGTGACATCAACAGAGGGATCAATGCGATGAACTTGGCAAGCCAAAACAACCTGCTGAACCACCTCCAGCACCTTATGTGCCTCAGGGGTCAATGTGTGAGGTGACTTTAGATCAGTCTCCTTTCAACAAATCATACAGTAGAGACAGCTGTGTCTCAGTCAGTCCCAAATACGGACGTAACCAAGTGATGATACCTATCAATTTCTGAGCATCATTCCGTGTCCTCACAGAATGCACAAATTGCTCCTCCTGGTGACGGATTGTGCATTCCAGAATTTTGACCCCAAATACTTCCAAGGTGGTTGTTGTTGGACCTTTTCTGGAGCCACCTGCAGTCCATGAGCATGCAAAGCATTAGCAACGGAGGCTGAATCCTCAGCAGCTCATCCTGGGTGGATGCAGCCACCAAAATGTTGTCCATATAATGATACAGATGCACATCGGGAAACTGCTCGCAAACTCCAGACAAGGCACAGGCCACATACCATTGGCATATGGCTGGAGAATTGTGCATGCCCTGGGGCAAAGTCCTCCATTGATATCTCTGTGTGGGCTCAGCGTTGTTAATTGCTGGCACCGAGAAGGCAAATTTTGGCGTGCCATCGGGATGCAAAGGAATCGTAAAGACACAATCCTTCAGATCCACAATGAGGACCGGCCAGTCTGCAGGAAGCATGGTACATGATGGCATGCCCGCCTGCAATGTTCCCATGCTTTCCATCACGGCACTGACCTTTTGGAGGTCTTGCAACAACCTCCATTTCCCAGACTTCTTTTGGATGCAGATAACAGGAGTATTCCAGGGACTGGTAGAAGGCTCCAGATGACCCTGGTCCAACTGCTCCTGAACCAGATTCTGAAGGGTGACCAATTTATCTTGAGGGAGGGGCCATTGGTTCTCCCAGACAGGTTTGTCCACCAGCCACTGTATAGGAGGTGTAGGACACTCTGCGCCCTTCATCGCAGTGGCCCCCATCAAAAACCCGTCCTGATGCACACCCCCCAGACAGACAGAGCATCCCTCCCCCAGAGATTAGCAGGAGTAGAAGTAACATGAGGCCTAATCCAGGCCATCCGTCCCTCCAGGTTCGTGACCAGCACGGGCTCACCCCTGGATTGGGGTGACCCCGAAAGATGGAAAAGTCTCTCCTCCAACCCGTGCCTTTGAAGAAAGACTCAGTAGTCCTCTGTTGTCTGGTCTCAAGGTAGTTTATTGTTGGTTATCTAAAAGATTCTTCTCCTGAACTGCTGTGGCCTGTTCAGCAGGTCAGACAAAGGCACACTGCCCTCCCAGGGGGCTGGTGCCATCTTTTATATCATATATTACATATTACATGTTTATACTTTTTCCCCAATGCCTATTATCTATATTGAACGGTGACTTTCTACTCTAAACCAATCTGTGAGTGCCAACATCACCAAAGACATGGAGGTTAGGAAGGAGAAAGAAAGAGGACAGGGCACACCCAAATCCCTCCATCTTAAAACTCCTGACCCCCATGTACAAAACTTGGACCCCTGCGTACAAGGCTTAAAACCCCCTGTACACCACTCAAAAATCCTTCCTTTCACTTCGTGACTACTTCTACTACAATACCTAAACTTTTGTGACTTCTTGTTCTTCCTGCAAAGTTGGTAAATTGTTCCAAGGGTCAGATTCTAAGCCACAGGGGTTTCCGGCTGCATGCCAGGGTCTCAGATGCTTCTGACCTGGGTCTGGAACATCCGAGAATGTCTGAGGGACATTCTGAGTTCTGACACTGGCTCACATAGCACTGTGCTGTCCCTCCCAGTCCCGCAACAGGTGTCTCCACCGGATTCAGGGGCCACTCTGGGGGCCAGGCAGCAAGGGAGAGAACCATGACATCAGCCCTACTATCAAGAAGCCCACGGAGGCGGATCTCTGATGGCGTTGCAGAGATGAACAGGGTACACAGAATCTTGGGACGGTCTTTGGTCAGGATGGTGGTCCAGTGAACTTGAGGCGACCCAGTGGATCCAAAGTTGCCTGCACCACGTGACCGGTCAGCCGTCCTGTGAACAGAGGACTTAAAAGGCACAAGTTGAGCAATTTGCGTCCCTTTTGGGATTGTGATGACGGGGCGGGGGGAGGTGGGGGGGTGGGGTGGAGACCATGGCACAAATCGGCCCTGTGAAATGAGCCCCAGGTGCATCATGATGCCCTGAAGGGTGGCACTAGACCTCCCCATCAGGAGAGCACTCATGCCCCCCCCAAGGGACCAAAGGCATCCAGGGGAACCACACAAGATTCTAAAACAACTGTTGCTGCAGTGCAGACATCCACACCTGCTGATCCACGGGTGCTGGCTGCAAGCTAGCAAAGCAGACCTCCATCGGCTCCAGGGTCTGGAGAGAAGCTTGTGTCTGGGCATGTCTCTCCTGCATGCTCTGCTTTGCGTTTCCCGAGCCCGGCAAAGCCTAGTCATTAACATGAGCAGTCGCCTTGCAGGCATTGGTCACATGATTTGGCCATCCACACCGACCACACAAAAACATGGGAAATTTGACCTTCTGTGCCTTCTTCCCCCACTTCTTGCCAGCCTGCACATTCCCCTGCTGTGGCTGCCTGCCCTGCGGCACTGCCCAGACCGGCTGCACACCGGTAGCCACAGCAGCCAACTTCCGACCCAAAGGGGTGATGTTCACACAGGTTTCTGCCATCTGGGAGACAGTAGGATCATCAGGTAGAGCCTCTATGACCCTCTTACAATCATCATTGCAATTATATCTTGCAAAGTTTGCAATCACAAGCCTCCTTGTCACAGGATCATCCGCCTGCCTATCCACAGATGCGGTCAGCCTCACTGCAAATTTCATGAAAGACTCATCAACCCCCTGGACAATGGTCGCAAAGAGCTGCTTCAGAACAGCCATTTCCAGGGTCCGAACAATAGCCGCCATGCCCAGCATGTGGCACTGGTCAAGAACAAGGGGATCGAAGCCAACCTGCCCCCGAACATCGGCATAATGTCCCGTGCTCAACAGCATATCAGCCACAACCACACGCCTGGGGTCCTGCGGCCCCAGCGCAGCATTCTGCACCACTGAGGCAGCTGCCAAACGAGCCCACTTGGTCTCAAAAACTTCAAATTGCACAGGGTCAAAAAGAGAATGTGCCACAGAACAGATGTCATGAGGCGTCAGCACATCCTTAGCAACCCTCTGGAGTGTCTGCATAAGTTCAGCAGACCCCACACCATGCTGAGCAACCACATCACGGACTTCCTTCTCCAGTTTAAATGCAATAGGTTGATGGGCGTTATGAGTAACACCCCTGAGCACAGGGAAAGCCTGGGGACACCCTGGCAAGCCGCAGCACCTGCCGTGTCCTGTCCTGTGGGCTCCAAAGGGACAAGAGCAGATACCTGACTGGGAGCCAGCTCAACACCACTTGCCCCTGCGCGCCCTGCAGCATCAGCAGAGCCAGAGGAGCTCCCTCCGCAATCCTGCGGACGCCGCGAAGAGGCAGGCTCACGCATCTCGTCTGACTTAGCTTTGGTCCCTCGGACGCACGGTCACCTGGCACGGGGGGAGCATCCACACAGTCGACGAGGAGAGGCCGCGGCCCCGGGAACTCACTGGCCTCCAGCCGGCCAGTCGTGCTAAAGGTGAACACCTCAGCGCCCTGTCGCGCGGCAGCCCCGGCAGAGGGCGCCGCGGCGGACGCAGGTTCCGCCACGACTCGCAAGCCCTATGCGGACCGGAACGAGACTGGCACGGGGCTCCCCTCTCCCGACACAGGGGAGGGGCGCGGCGCCGAGAGAGGCACGGCCCGCCGAGCCACGTCATTGCGGGGCGGTACAAGGGAATCCGGCACAGCCCTGAGGAGCGTCTGACCCGTGACGCGAGACGCTACAGCGGGCACCGCCCCTGCCGAGTGGAGCTGGGCGGGCTGCCTGCCTGCTGGAGTGGGGCCCGATGGAGCATTCCCAGGCGCCGGGAAGGCGCAAAGAGAGGGCGGCACCTCCCCCCTTCCGCCGCCTGCGCGGGTGGGGTGGGACCGAGCCTCCAGAAGCCCGCGGGGCTCCTCCCCCTGGACTTGGGACCAGCTGGCCGGGAGCCCAATCCATCCCGGGGGAACAACCGCCACTCCCCAAGACGGACCCGTCCCCCAGCACACCGTCCTGGGGTGGGGGGCAGGGCTCCACATCGCACAGAAGCTCAAAGTCCCCCTCGTCCCCATCCGAGGTGGAAACGGTCCCCCTGGGAACTCCGAGAGCTACGCAAACCAGACCCCCGCTAAATCTCCTCGCACTGTTTCCACTGCACCAGCAGCGATCCCACATCTGCAGTGCAGTCATCAAAGAGGTCCTCCATGAGACGGACCCCCACGAGACACCACACCTCCCTGGAGAATAACTTCACGGGGTCCAACAAGAACCCCTCTCTGGCCCACAGAAACAGCCGCTCGAAATCCCCCCAGGAAACCGAGACCTGTTTCCACTCCAGGACTTCCCTCCATAGGTCCAAAATGAGAGAATCCTCCGCGAAACCCTCAGAGGCTGCCATCACCCCAAGAACAGCTGGCAAAGCGCTAAACAAGGGGAGGAAACGACACGACCTCACCCAGGAATCCGGATTCTGTGCCCCAGCCTGGAATGCAGTACACCTCGGCGGTCACCAGATGTCACTACAGGACATGAAATGAACGGCACGCACATTGCTGTTCTCAAGGTGAAGGAAAAAAAGGGACGTTTATTTTCCGACTCCCAACATTTATTGTTTTCCAAAAGTGACAGTGGATTGGAGGGTGACAGTGCCACCTCTCCAATGACACTGGACAAACCAACAGGCCATCAAATTTCTCCTCCTCCACTCTTCCATAAAGGAATGCAAAACAATGAGTTGTTTACAGAAAGTGTGTGAGAAAGTTCGTTACAAGAATGTAAACATCAGAAGACTTAGAAAATCTTAAAAAATCAGGGTGACAGATGTATAGTGATGTTATTGGAATATGTCTTCCCATAGTCCTCTTTCTCCTCCCCCCATAATAGCCTTGGTAGAGAGGGCATTTATGGAGGGCTGTTTTATTACTAGGAGGCATGGCATAACGACACCTGACCTCCAATCAAGATGGAAGAAAGTAATTTCCAGCAATGGATGGCAGAGAAGGAGCTGACTGACAAAACTTTGGGAGGCGTTAAGGGTATAAAAGGCAGAGCGTCCATTTTGTGTATGAGCATGTGGCTGCTGGTCAGGGAGACTCCGAGTTGTGTAATTTTTCCTTATTCAGTCCTTTGTTGTATTTTTTTAAGATTTAATAACCTTTTAAATTTTAAAAATTAATGTTGTTTCTCACAGTGTCTCACCTGGAGACAACCGTTGCCCTCCAGGGCTCCTTCACATCATCACCAGAACATCTGTTGTTACCAACATTACAATATATATGTTTTCCTGTTCTGAATATGTGGGAATCCATAAAATCAGAGGGTTTTGGGAAAGTTGTAAAAGACAAGCCTTAGAGATAGTAGGACTGTGATTAGAGCTAAGTAGTAGCTATAAGATTGGTTAGCAGAAAAATTATGTAAGAAGTAGAAAAGTAAGGATATTAGAACAATAGTTTGTGTATTAACACTTGTCCAGAATAACTCCTTAAGTTGTGGAAAAGTATATCTAGTAAGATATTAGGAAGTCCTAAGCTTAATAATGGAGCTCTGTGCATTAAGGCTTACAAGTAGGTATTGTATTGGAAATAAGCAAGCATTGTTTTAACCAAAGGTATGTGTGCTTATAGTGGTTGGATGGATCTACTGTCAAAATGTTTTTGTTTTGTGTGATTGGTTAAAAAACTTTTAAAGTAACTTGCAACATTAAGTTCTTGGTCTGCTACTTGGGATGTGCGCTAATGGCATCTTCCCAATGTCATAACCATGTAATGAGGCTGATGCTGGAAAATAAAACAGCTCAAGACACTTTCCTAGCAGTCCCATCCTGTTCATGACTTGTACATAGCCCTCAACCACCAATATGAATACAGTGCTTCATCACTGCCAACAAGGCCTAATGAATCCTTTTACCAGGCTGGTTAGGATAGCTGAGATGTAACTAAAGACTGTATCAGCTGCTGCTTATTCATTGGTTTCTGTCAAACTACTTTGGAAGTCATGGGCTGGCTCCCAATGGATAGGTGTGTATATATCAGAGAATGACAGCAACATTTGACACTAATTGGCAACCATGTCAACTGTCTCAGCTGCTTTCAGGCTCTTAATGTGGTCCCTTCCCGTGACGGAGATAGGCATGCTGGTGGTAAGTTTGGTCTGCTGCAGCCTCTCCTGCAGGAGCACTGTGACAAGTAGTTCAAGCAGACAGGAAAAAAGCCATAAGAAAGCAGTTTTGTATGGTAAACCCTGTATTTTTGAACAGAGTGTTTAGCAACAAATAGCTTTTGATATATATCTAATGCAATGGCAAAAGTTTATGGTGGCCTTGAGATCTGGCTGTACACACTTCAAGTCCTTGATCAAGTGTGATAGATGAGTAATGAGACAGTTGACTCTCACAATTAAAAGGCAAATATCATGTGTATATGTAAAGAGAAGTTTTATAGATTTATAGTTGTGTTTTACCCCCTTCTTGCATTGTTATCATGGGGTAACCTGGGTAGTCAGGATATTTGGGAGGGTTGGCTTGTTACTCTGGCAGCACCTGACCTCCAATCAAGATTTAAGGAAGTAAACTCCACCACTGGACATGGAAGAAGGAGTTGATGGACAGACCTTTGGAAGGGGTAAAGGGTTAAAAGGCAAAACCTCCATTGTGTGGATGAGCATATGGTGGGAGAAATCCTCTGCTCCCAGCACTGTAATATTTTCTCTATTCAGTCTTCTGTTGTATTTTGATAAGGTTTTGTTATAAATGTGTCAAAATTCATAGGAAAATAAAGTGATGTGCTGAATGTAATACAGTTATAAATGTGACCATAATGGAATAAGCTAAGGTTGGTTATGAGAAGACTGGGGTCTCTTTTACTATCACGGGAGGCTTGCCCAGGCAAGTTCCCAAAAGCTAAGGAAAGTGGCTTTCAGGGGTTGGGAAAACTGTTGTCATACACATATCACACATAGCCTTACTACATTTACATGTGAAGAAGGGGAAGCAGCACAGAATTTCAGAAATTCTAACTAAGTAAAGAGTAAGCCATTAGTTGTTGTGATGCACTATATAGGTATTTAGACATGAATGATTCCCCTTCCCCTCAGATGGTTTGTCCCTAAGGTGATCTGTCCCTTGTAGCCCTCCCTTCGCCCCTCCTCACTGGTGTCCCCTTGGCTGCGGCCTTCCGTCCCTGCCTCCCATTCTGCGGGTATAAATGTCCCTTGGGATTGGAATCTGGTCTCTCTTTTCACCTGGATGGTCTACGCAGCAGATGTCCCTTTCCAGCTAATAAACAGGACATCAGAACCACGTGGAGATAGAGCGCTTCTCGTCCTTTACTTCGTCCATGTAGGATCCGTGCAGGCTTAAATCCCAAACTAGCCGGGGGGATTTACAGCCCGAAACCCCCACGGTTCCTTCAGGTGGTGCCCAACGTGTTTTCGACTCCCACTTCGGTCAGAGACGACACGAAGGAGCTGGTAATTCACACGCGTGGATTATATTAGCTTTTTGGACCTTCACCTTCCTCTGCCTTTCTTCGTCGCGTTTTTGTCGGCAAGGATGTCAGAGGGTGAAATCGGGACCCCGTCGCAACCCACGACGGGCCGATTTCGGACGAAGATTTCTTTTTAGCTGTTCCAGCCAGCCACTGTCCCCAGGAGGGGTGAGTATATCCCCTTGCGTAGTAGGGGGACCCCGGGGGAGCCCTCAGAGTGTGGGGGTCAATTCCCGGTGCAGGGAAGGGTCCGGCCCCGATAGTCGGGGTTTGTGAGTGTCCCACGGGTCTCTCCTTGCGGGCAGAGCGGCTCCGGCACTGCGACAGGGTCTGTGCGTGGTCCCGGGAGCTGCGTGCTCCATCGGTCGGCTCCCTGCAGCACGTGGCAGTGGCACGGGCGGTGGCAGGGTAGCCGTGGCTCGTGTTTCTGCTGTGAGCGAGCGTGCCCAGGCAGCGGGGGGACCCGGCGAGCGGCGCAGGTGGCTCCAAGCACCCACGTGGCAGCCACGTGGTGTGGAGCAGCCGGCAGCTGCCGCCCGCGGCTTTAAAACCCGCGCGGTTGACACGCAAGCAGTTTCATCTCTCCCCCGGAGAGAACGGGAGGGGGGAGGCTGCCCAGATTCTTTCTCGGATTGGCTGTGGACTCAGTGCTTTCAATTCTTGTTAGCGCTTGCTTTTTAGAAGGTGGATAAGAGTGTTGCAGAAACCAGTTAACATCAGGATGGGTGCTAAGCTTTCCGCAACACAGAGAGGCATTTATTCCCTAGTTTTAGATACCCTAAGTAGTGGAAATGTTACAGTTTCGAAAGCAGTTTTAAAATGGTTTGTTCGCTGGATATCTTTTCACTTCCCTCAGTTTTCCCAGCAAAATATCAACTCAGTCTCTGCCTGGGACAAAGTTGGAGCCTTGTTAACTGTAAAAGCAGAACAGGGTGATATAACAGGGTGTCTAAGCTTTTTCCTGTGTTCCTCTTAATTCGGAAAGAAATCCTAAAGAGGGATTTGAAAGGACAGCCCGAGCAACTCTCCCCTCCCTCAGCTTCCCCTACCCTTCCTCCCAAACCCTCTGCCCCCGAACTGAGAGAGTCGAGCGAGGCATGCCGGCAAACACAGGGTACCTGGCACTGCCACTGTTCCCCTGGCCGCCCTCGCCCCCCTCAGTACCCTGGCTCTGCTAGCTGTGCGCAGGCTTACAGAGCACCTTCCCCGCGCCTCTTCAACTTAATTCCTGTTACCCCAATCTCACATGCTGACCCCTCCCCATCCCCAAAATGGCTACGACCACATGGTTGGCATTCCAGATACTGCCGACCGCGTGGTCAAAGCCCAAAATGGCGGCATCCACGTGTTTGAGCCTTCAGTCTATCCTTCCTCTTCCCACAATCCCTTTCGCCCACCTGTCTCCTCCCCCAACCCCTTCCGGTCTCACATCCCCTTCCTTCCCTCAGACACTCCTCCTCCTCCCTCCATGCCCCACCCCTCATGATGTCACCCCGTAACCCCGCCCCCCTACCTGTTCCTGTTTCCCATGCCCCCTTGCCCGGGTCCTGAGACAGTGGGGCCAAGGGATGGGGGGGTGGGGCCAGGGGCTGGGGGGGTGGGTCCCTGCCTGGCCCCCACAGGGGTGGGGCAGGGAGAGGGCACGTCCCTCCTTCTGGTTACCAAGGCGCTGGGGTGGGTGGGGCAGGAGTAGGGGGTGTACCCTCTACCAGTCCCCAAGGGAGTGGGGTGGGGGGTCAACCCCTGCCTACTTCCCAGGGCGGTGCGGCTGGGGTGAGAGTTAGTCCCTCATCTGGTCCCCATGAGGATGTGGCCGAAACAAAAAAACCTAGCATTCAAACCCGGGAAGAAGAAGTGATTCCTTTAGTAGCTCCCGTCCAATACAATGGTGGTAGGGCTGGTCCTAGGACCTACCAACCCTTCTCATACCAGATGAAGCGTGAACTATGTAAAACTCAATTGGAATTTGGGACACATAGTGAAATCTTTAAAAGCATGATGAAGGCTACATTAACATCCCTTGAATTTGTCCCTGCCCATCTCCTAGATCTTTTCCGGTGCCTGCTTACCCAGTCAGAGTTTGATCTATGGGAAGGCTCCTGGAAGAGATCTTTAAGGGATCTCTTGGAGGAACTTAAACAAAACCCACAGAATGCCAAAGATTTAGAAAATAATCCCCTCACCTATGAACATCTGTGTGGCGAGGGGGATTAGTCTAAGCCCGAGGATCAAGCTTGGGTGTTGTCAAAATCCATTCTAGATAAGATTTCAAAAGCTGCAGGTAAAGCTTTTAAACAGTTACCAACCGTTGAAACTAAAGGTAGTTTTCTTGATATTAAACAATCTGCTTCAGAAAGTTTCTTGCAGTTTGTCGACCGACTTCGTGCACAGGTTGAAAGACAAATTCAGGACCGCAAGACACAAGTAGAGATGGTGAAAGAGCTGGCACAGAGGAATGCGAATGAGGTCTGCAGCAGGGTGCTCCTGGGACTGCGTCTCAACCCTCCACCTACACTGGGAGAGATGATTGAAGCGTGTGCCAGGAAAGCGGAACTGTTCACTGCACGAGAGCCGTGGTCAAAGCCTGCAATCCCAGAGACTGTGGCATCTGTTTCTCCAGAAGTCATGAGGACACAGATGTCACCAGAGCAGCTTCAACATATCATCTGCTTCATTTGCAAAAAACCTGGACACTTTGCCCAAAATTACCCACAAAACCAGCAACAAAAGACACCCTTTACTCCAAAAAACCAGGACACCAGCGCGGCCCCCCTGCCCCGCGCTACGACATAAATGCAGCAGGCTTCCCTGAGGGGAAAACCTTCCCCAAAGCAGAAAAGGGGGAGGCAGGGAAGCGGGGTGCGGGGAAGCTAAATAACAGTGTACAGGATAAAATCTGTCAGCCTCACAAGCATTTCAAGCTTGTGAGCACCAAAGCTTTTGTTTTCAGGTCTACCCAGTGGACGGTTATTGGAGTGGACCTGCCAGAGTACTCACAGGACTTGACAAAAGATCGCCCGAGACTGGACAGTGAGTACTTTGTTATTGGGGACACAGCACACACACCCATGGAGATTGAGGTGGCTCCCATGACCATCAAGGGGGGCATACCTAATCTCATTCTTCTAGCGCGCTGTCCACAGCCACCCTTCCATTTGGCCAAGGGGCAAATCATTGCCCAGGCCATTCCTGTTCCTGCAGAAATATCAGTAGATGACAAGGCCCCAGGTGTATACTGGGTGGAAGTGGTTGGTGAGGACAAACCCATTATGGGATGCAACCTGATGCGTGGAGAAGAACATCTCCACATGGAAGGGCTGCTAGACACAGGGGCAGATGTGACAATCATACCTGAAAGGTTGTGGACATCACATTGGGATTTGCAGCCCATGGCTGGTAGAATCCAAGGTGTAGGAGGAGTCACATTGGCAAAGATATCAAAAAGCATCGTGCAAATTGAGGTACCGGACGGAAGATTGGCCAGTGTCCGCCCGTTTGTCACTGACTATAAAGCTCCCTTGTGGGGTAGAGACACCATGTCTCAATGGGGGGTCAAATTGGTCATCCCTAAGACCCCCCAGGATTTTTAGAAGCGGCCACTGTGGAGCGCCCTGCCCACAAGTTAACATGGCTGGATAATAATCCAGTCTGGGTACATCAGTGGCCGCTCACTAAGGAAAAGCTGAAGGCGCTCGAGGAGCTTGTGAAAGAACAATTGGCTAAAGGACACATTGAAGAGACAACTAGCCCATGGAATTCCCCTGTATTCGTAATAAAAAAGCCGGGGAAGGATAAGTGGCAGCTCCTCCATGATCTAAGAGAAATAAACAAGGTTATTGAAGACATGGGGTCTCTACAACCAGGGATGCCCTCCCCAACCACGCTCCCCCATAATTGGAAATTGGTTGTCATAGACATCAAAGACTGTTTCTTCCATATTCCCCTACACCCGGAAGATGCACCACGGTTTGCCTTCTCGGTTCCTACCATCAATCGAGAAGCCCCAATGAAGCGCTACCACTGGAAAGTATTGCCTCAGGGAATGAAATGCTCTCCTTACATCTGCCAGTGGTATGTGGCTTCATTGCTGTCCCCAGTGCACGCCCAAAAAAGGAAGGCAATCATCCTACACTACATGGATGATGTGCTTGGTTGTGCCCCCGATGACATATTACTCCAAGACACACTTGACCTAGTGGTTAATGTTTTAACCTCTGCTGGATTCCAACTGCAGGAAAGCAAGGTTCAGAGGATGCCACCTTGGAAGTACCTGGGCCTGGACATCACTGTGCGGACCGTTGTTCCGCAGAAATTGGAAATCAAGAATGATCCCAAAACCCTAGCAGATCTCCATTCCCTGTGTGGGTCTTTGAATTGGGTCAGGCCTTGGCTAGGCCTCACTAACGAGGACCTAGCTCCCCTTCTCAACTTACTGAAAGGGGAGAGAGAGCTAGCTTCTCCCAGGGAACTGACCCCAGAGGCAAAAACCGCCCTCCAAAAGGTGCAGAAAGCTTTGGCTGAGAGGCAGGCTCAGCATTATCGGCCCGAGCTGCCTTTCAAATTTATTGTTTTAGGGAAGTTACCACACATACAGGGGTTAATATTCCAGTGGTCTGAGGGGCAGAGGGATTAGCTTCTAATCATAGAGTGGCTTTTCCTCTCCCTTCAGCGATCCAAAACCATCACACAGCCACAGGAGCTGATAGCTCAGCTGATCCGGAAGGCCAGGGTAAGATTGCGTGAGCTGGCCGGTTGTGACTTTCAGTGTATTCACCTTCCAGTTAAACTTTCTAAGGAGGGAAGGAACTCTCCTGAGAGGTTCACCAAGGAGATGCTCGAGAATCTGCTCCAGAGCAATGCCAGTCTCCAGTTGTCTCTGGACAGCTACAGTGGACAGGTATCTGTCCACGCCCCGTCACACAAGCTGTTCAACGAGGAATTCCACCTCATAGCTCCTGAGATAAGGAGTCGCAGGCCTCTCAAGGCACTTACAGTGTACACGGATGCATCCGAGGCCTCCCACAAGTCGGTGATGACTTGGAGAAATCCCCAGACCCAGCATTGGGAAGCTGATGTTGAGTTTGTGGAAGGGTCGCCCCAGATCGCTGAACTGGCTGTAGTTGTGAGAGCCTTTGAGAAGTTCTCGGAGCCAATTAATTTGGTTACCGACTCAGCATATGTGGCGGGAGTAGTGTCCAGGGCTGAGCAGGCAGTTCTCAAAGACATCGAGAATGAGCAGCTCTTCAGATTGCTCTCAAAACTAATTTATTTGGTTTCGCAGCGGGAGCATCCGTTCTTTGTGATGCACGTGAGGTCACACACCGATCTGCCAGGCGAGATCGCAGAAGGTAATAGCAAAGCAGATTCCCTTGCAGCTGCAGCAGGAATGGCACTCCTTCTGGACATCTTTCAACAGGCAAAGCTAAGTCACCAGTAATATCATCAAAAACGTTCCAGGTCTAATCTGTCAATTCCAATTAACACGGAGTCAGGCTCAAGCCATTGTGGCCACCTGTCCTAATTGCCAGCTTCAGGCAGTCCCATCACTAGTGTTAGGGTTAACCCCTGAGGCCTTGGGAGCTGTGAAGTGTGGCAGACTGATATCACACACATTCCCAGTTTTGGTTGCATGAAATATGTGCATGTCAGCATAGATACATACTCAGGTGCGGTTTATGCCTCTGCCCACATAGGGCAAAGGGCTGCGCATGCCAAACAACATTTGGTGCAAGCCTTTTCAGTGTTGGGGATCCCTAGGGAGATCAAAACTGACAATGGCCCAGCGTATGCCTCCAAGGAGTTCCTAGATTTTGTCCAGCAGTGGGGAGTGGAACATAAGACAGGCATTCCCCACTCCCCCACAGGTCAAGCTGTGATCGAGCGTGCCCACCATACGCTCAAACAAGTCCTGGCTCAGCAGGGCGGTTCTGCAGTGTGGATGACTCCACAACAAAAGCTCTGCAAAGCGCTTTTTACAATCAACTTTTTAAACTGTTCATTTGAAAACATGAATCCTCCAGTAGTACGTCATTTAATAATAACAATCGGTTTAAGTTGTCACAGCGTCCACCAGTTCTCATTAAGGACCCAGAAACCTGGGAAGTCAAGGGTCCTTATGAGCTTGTCACCTGGGGGCATGGTTACGCATGCGTGTCCACCCCCTCAGGCCCCTGATGGATACCCCAAAAGTGGGTAAAACCTTTCATTCCCAAAAATCCAGTTCCAGCAGACACCGAGGAGAAACAAGCAGCTGTCACCTCAAAGAGAAGACGCCGCCGGAAAGAGAAAGAAATTTCCCAAAAGAACTGGCTGCATTCTGGTAGACCTATGAACTTAAGGACACTCTTGAAAAATAAATGTGGTTTTTTTTTCCATTGTAGAAGAAGAGAATCTACCTCCCACCTATCCTCGCGATGAACCCTGTCCAAGTTGTCATCCTGCTGGACTGTTCAAAGACTGGGGACTCTCAGGGTGGTGGACTTCTATAATTAGGTCAATTCTGTTGTTTTTTGTTCTTTTTCTGGTCAGGTTAGCATTTGGAATTCTACATAGCATACTTTTGAAGGCCATTAATGGTTTGGTCTCCACTATCTCAGAAGTCAACCGCACAGAATTTATGGAACTAAAGCAAATGGACAAACCCGCCAATCATGATTGGTGGGCAAATTCATAATCTACAGTAGGAGTAGTCCGATGTATTTTCCTACTAGGTTTTTGTTGTTTTTTTTTTCTTTTTTAACAGAAAAGGGTGAGGTGTTGTGATGCACTATATAGGTATTTAGACATGAATGATTCCCCTTCCCCTCAGATGGTTTGTCCCTAAGGTGATCTGTTCCTTGTAGCCCCTCCCTTCGCCCCTCCTCACTGGTGTCCCCTTGGCTGCGGCCTTCCGTCCCTGCCTCCCATTCCGTGGGTATAAATGTCCCTTGGGATTGGAATCTGGTCTCTCTTTTCACCTGGATGGTCTACGCAGCAGATGTCCCTTTCCAGCTAATAAACAGGACATCAGAACCACGTGGAGAAAGAGCGCTTCTCGTCCTTTACTTCGTCCATGTAGGATCTGTGCGGGCTTAAATCCCAAACTAGCCGGGGGGATTTACAGCCCGAAACCCCCACGGTTCCTTCAATTAGTGGCACACCTGGCTACAAATAGTCAGGGGAGATGACATATCCGATGGTAATCCATTCAAGCTTATAGTCCGTTTCTGGAAAATCCCTTAACATGCAAATAACTACCAGTAAGGGACTGTTTAACTTGTATATCTTCCCAGACGTGGGTTTTGTATATTGTAAGCACGACTCTCAAGTTCTGTCTAGCAGGAGACAAGAAGCCTATTAATTATTCTCAAGACATCGAGAACTGGACTGTCTTCCATCTGATAACTTTATCAACTTTATCCTGAGACCAGAGGAGCTTTGGGACTTACTTGATTAAGAAAAGGACAAAAAACATCCTGGCCTGCGGCAAGAAAAAGAGTATAAGAACTGGACTTGGACACGGCTATGGTGTGCCACTACCTCTCTGATTTGACAGGAGCTCAGCGCTGCATATGTGTGTCACCCAGAGCCTAGTCCTGGGATAGACTCTGTCTGATTCGATTCGTGGGTGACCCAGATTTTGTCATTCAAACACAAAATAATTTTTTCTTTGTTATTTTATCATAATTTGGCTCTTGCAAATTATTGATTCGATTTAATTGGCAATTACGTTTATAACAGTTTTAAAAAACCTTTTAAATTTTTTAGAAGTGAGTATCATTTCTCATAATGGGGGGCTCTCCCTGGGATTTATACTTCACCCCAGTGGCACTAGGAGTTTTCAAAAGGGGCATCCTCTGGCACAAATCTGGTGGAGTCTATCGAGCTCTCTGAGACCACTGGTGCTCGCAGGTTGGAAGCCCAAAGACAACATGAGGCTGGATAAAGAAAAGAGGGGAAGGGGGTGAGTACCATACTCATAACTATTTTTGGCCAGATTGTGACTTCGTAATTCCAATATATAAAAGTGAGCTTCACACTAGTACTATACTGGATCTGTCCTGTCCCTTGAAGCATCAGGATATTGGATGGTAGGAAGAAAAAGGGAACAGCGGGATGTGTGGTGGGGAGGAAAAGTAGAGATCCCCTAAAAGAGGACCCTGTGGCCGGCAGGACACATGAGATGGAAGGGTTTTTGAGGGGTTTGCAGCAGGGGGTCACCCATCGGGGGAATCACGTTTGTGCAGGGATGGGATCTGGCGGCAGGATTCCCAGACAGCACACACAAAGGGGCCGGTGAGCTCCGCCTGATGCAGCAGCTTGTGCGGGGTGCAGTAGCTCGTGCAGAGCTCAAAGCGGGTGGGGGCTGCCTCTGGGGTGCATGCAGTGCTATAATTTCCAGAGACTGGGCTGGAAACAGGGCTATCGCTGAGAGGTTTGTGGCAGCAGCGTCACCCAGCAGTCATTGTGGCACTTCGCACACCGCCAACCCGAGGGGGACAAGGGGTGAGCTGCGGCCAAGCCAAATCGGGGTGGGTGGAGCCACCGAGGCCGAGGCTGAGCTGGGCCAGGGGTGGACCCACAGCTGCCAAAGCGAATTGGGCCAGGGGCAGGCTACAGCCGAACTGAGCCAGGTGGGGCTGGGAGCAGAGTGCCAATGGGGACCAGAGCATTGAACAGAGGAGGGGAGGAAAGGTAGGGACCAGTCTTGTAATACAGAAGCCCCTAAATCGTAAGTGATTTTCTTACTTGTCAAAAGAGAAGTACAGTTTGGGGTTTTTTTTAGGGTTTTTTCCCTCTCTCTCTCTTCCCTCTTCCTTCTCTTTACTCCTATCCTTCTATCCTTGCTCCCCCCCCCCCCCCCCCCCCCCCACTCCCCCCCGCACTTTTTCTTTCCCCTTCCAAGAGAGGCAGGCTCTGTCGGGGAAGGGGCTGTGACTGGTCAGTCAGGATGGGAGTATGGGCGAGTAGGGAATCTCCAAGGGGAGAAGTGGAAATTGAATACCAATAACTATCTCCAATATCTCCAGATAACCCACTGGGAAGGAAACTAGCCCAGTGGAAATATGACCCCAATACCAGAGATAAGGGCAAACTCAAAACGATTCAGTATTGTGTAGTAGAATAGACCAAAGGGGAAATCAGGGGAAAATCATGTATACTGGTTGAGATGTAAAACAGACAAAAGATAAATATGTCAGACATTAAACATCTGGGTATGAGCTAAGAAACCATTCAATCAGGGAGAAAGTTATTACCCTCCCTACTGGGAGGGGGAGACCTCATCCTTGAAGGTGAGCCTGTTTTAAGTATCAGAGAATGAGACCCTTTAAAACACTTACCCCTCCACCTCCAGTAGCCCCAGCTGCACCTCCCCTACCCTCTGATGGGCCTAGCCAAAACACCAGAAACAGAGTGGCACAGTGAAAGGAAAGCAGATCGGGGATAGGAACCAAGCAATAGGATTATATCCCCTGAGGGAAGTACCCCGGGAGGTGGGTGTGTAGGGAAGAATTGGAGTTCCTCTGATGTGAAAATGTTCAAGAAAGAATTAGAAGGATTACTAGAGGACCCCATTGGATTAGTGGAGCAGTTAGACCAGTTTCTGGGGCCCAATATTTATGCATGGGAAGAAATGCAATCAATAATGACCATGCAATTCACACTAGAAGAAAGACAGATGATCCGAGTGACTGGGATATGGGTATGGGAAAGGAAGCACGTGCAAGGACCTCCAGGGGACCTGAAAAGGCCCTTAATGCACCCCAGTTGGAACACAACAGCACTGAGGGAAGGCAAAACATAGAGGAGTATAGAGCATTAATTATAAGAGATATCAAAGAGGCAGCTCCACAAAATCAAAATGCTTGTAAAGTTTTTGATGTATAGCAAAAGAAGGAAGAAACCCCAACAGAACAGCTAGAAAAATTGAGGAAGAATATGAGGCAATATTCAGGATTGACCCTGATACAGTAGCTGGACAGATCTTACTAAAGATAAATTTTGTCACGCTTGGCCAGATATACAGAGAATATTAGAAAAGTTAGATAGTTAACAAGAAAGGAGATCAGAAGATCTTTTAAGGGAGCCACAGAAGGTGTATGTAAAGAAGGATTAAGAGAACATCAAGGCAAAAGCCAAGGTAATAGGAACCACCTTTCGAGAATGAAACCAGAATGTAAAGAGCAACTTGTTTAAGTGAAAGGGACCCTGAAAGCAAGAAGATGGATGGAGGGAGGATGCAGCTTCTTGGGACTGGACCCAAAAAGGAGAGTTTGGGAAATGGGGAAACCTAGAACCAGTTTGCTTTTACTGTGAAGAGAATGGACATATCAGAAAGAATTGCCCCCAGAGGAAAAAGGACCTGAGGATCTGAGACTGAGCAAAAAGGAGAAGTGGGAGATTAGGGGTGTCAGGCTTTACCTCCTAGGGACAGATTACCATCAGTAGCCCTTGATAACTTTAAAAATAGGTCTCCAGGAAGAATTTGAAAGAGGAAGAATTTGAATTCTTAGTAGGCATGAAAGAACTTGTGTTTGTGGAATTCCAAAGGGGTGCAAAAAGGGTCAATACCATGCGGGTAGGTGCAAAAGGGAAAGGATTCAAAGTCTCACTTATAAAACAAGTAAAGTTTGAAGCAACAAATAAAATAGGAATTGGGATTCTATTAGTTCCAGAAGCAGAGTACAATTTATTAGGATGGGATTTACAGGTGCAGTTGAACGTTGGAGTACTCCCAGAGGAAGGGAAAATGGTAGTTAAGCTTCTCCAATTAAGGGAAGAATATGAGGAGAAAATTCATAAAATGGTGTGGGCAAAATAAAAAAATCGAGGTAAATTGAACTTGAAACCTATAGTAATAAAAATAAGTAATGAGAACTATCCAGTTCTCATTAACTATTTGGGTATGAGAATATGCACCCTCCCTGGAAGGGAGATGAGGACTGCAGCCGGTGATCCAGGACCTACTTGAGGAGGGGACTTTAGAACCATATGTCCCCCCAAAATATCCCCACATTACCAGTAAAGAAGTCAGATGCGACTTACAGACTGGTCCAAGACTTGAGAGAAATAAATAAGAGAACAGTAAATTGATGCCAAGTAGTGCCTGACCAACACACCAGTGGTTTAGTGTGATAGACCTAAAAGATGCTTTAAGGGCCTGCCCACTAGCAGAAGAAAGACATACATTTGCCTTTGAATGGGAAGACCCTGCTTCAGGGAGAAAACAACTTCAGTGGACTAGGTTACCCCATGCTTTTTCTGAATCCCCAAACCTATTCAGTCAAGCACTAGGAGAAGTGTTACAACTGTTCTCCATCAAACCTGAGATAAAACTGATCGAATATGTAGATGATTTGCTTCTCCCAAGACAGGAAAAAAAAAAATGGAAATCCATCATAGCATTGTTAAATTTTCTAGGAGAACAAGGACTTCCAGTATCAAAAGGGAAACTCCAATTTGTAGAGAGAGAAGTAAAATACTAGGACATGTGATTTGTCAAGGGAGCTGGTGACTGAACCCTGAGAGAATTACAGGAATAGTTTCACTCCCACGGCCAAAAAACTAAGATGGAACTCAGAAGGTTTCTAGGTTTGTTGGGGTATTATAGACTACGGATTGAAGGATACACGCAGGCCGTCCAGTTCTTGTATGAAAAGTTAGTAGAAGACAAGATTAGGTGGGAAGAAGACAATGAGCAAACATTTGAAGTTTTAAAGCAAAAATTAGTCAATGCACAGGCACTGAGTCTTCCTGCATTAGACAAACCCTTCTATCTGTTTGTGGATATAGAAAGAGGGGTAGCGCATGGAGTATTAGCCCCGGTTTAGGGAGGATCCAAGAAACCAGTTGCCTGTTTATCAAAACTGCTGGACCCTGTCAGCCAGGGGTGGCCAACCTGCATTCAGGCGGTGGCAGTGACCACCGTACTTGTAGAAGAAAGCAAAAAATTAACCTTTGGGGGAAAATTGAAAATATATACCCCATACTCAGTTAGAAGTATCCTAAGCTAAAAAGCTAAGAAATGGCTCATTGATTCCTGAGTGCTAAAGTCTGAAGCCATCTTAATAGATAGTGATTTAGAGCTAATTGTAAGTAACCAAGTCAACCCTGCCCAGTTTTTGTATGGAGAACCAGATGAGGAATTGATGCATAATTGCCTAATGTTATAAACTGTCAAACTAAAGTAAGAGAGAACCTAACAGATCAAGCACTCCAAGGAGGAAAATGATTGTACATCTTAAAGAGTAGTCTAGGGCCACTGGGTATCAGGGTACGCTGTAGTGGATGAAGGGTTGGTAGCCATAGGAAAGGAAAAGTTACCTTCCAAATGGTCAGCTCAGGCATGTGAATTATATGCCCTAAAATGACCTCTGGAAATATTAGCGCGGAAAAGGGGAACAATATATACAGACTCAAAATACGCTTTTGGAATAGTGCATACCTTTGGAAAAATTTGGGAAGAGGGGGGGCTATTAAATTCAAAGGGAAAGGGACTGATTCATGAAAAACTTATTTAAAAGTGTTAGAAACCTTACACTTACCAGAGAAAGTGGCAGTAGTATATGTTAAAGGACATAAAAAAAGGGTGACTCAAGAGGCATGACAGAACAATTTAGCAGATTTAGAAGCTAAAAATGCAGCTGAATCAGTGACAGAAAAACTAATGATGGTATTAACCCCCATGAGAAAAATGCAAGAAGTCCCTGTATTCAGTGGGATAGAACAAGAAAAACTCCTTGAAATAGCAGCCAAGAAGGATCACGAAGGGAAGTAGAGATTAGCAGATGGGAGGCAAATGTTAAATAAACCCCTTGCCAAGAAAATGCTGTAAGTCAAAAATGGTACAACACATCGGGGTTCTCAAGTGCTGAGCTATCAGTTTCTCAGGGACTGGGGCTGCATAGGAATTTTGGGAATAGCTAAGCAAGTAACTGAACAGTGTGTGGTTTGCCAACTAGTGAATAAGAAAGTCATAAGGAAAACGCCCAGAGGAGGGCGAGAACTAGCCTTATGGCCTTTTCAAAGTATTCAAGTAGACTTTATTGAACTTCCCCAGATACAATGGTAGAAATTTTTGCTAGTAATAGTAGACCACTTGACTCATTGGGTAGAGGTGATACCCACCTGTAAGACTGTCCAAAATTTCTCTCATCTGCCTCATGATTCTTGTCATGAAAAAAAGGCAGAAACTAGGACCACCGAAGATCCTGTTTAATATCCTGGTTTGGTGGGAGCTTGCCAGAGACTGGAGCAGAGTCTCTTTATTGTTCACCAGGTGTGTTTGTCTAATGCTGAAGAGGGGTGAAGTGCCCTTTCCCTCGCTTTGCAACAATGATCCTGGAGTCTTCCCAATTCCCAACTTGGCTGGACTTCCCTGAGATGACTTTTTGGTGGTCCCCATGGAAAAGAAGACCCTTCATACAAGTACCGTGACAGATGGACTGAGATGAGAGAAGCCTTTTCTCCAAGGACTGAGACATGAGACCCTTATATAGAAAAAAACTCCTTTTCTTCCCAAGGACTGAGACTGAAACCTCTAACCTGTGGAGGGGGGGAGTGAGTGGGGAGAGACCAGCTGACCAAACTGAGATGTTTGCCTGTGGGTAGTGACCACTGGACCAGGAAGACAATGGCTCTCACCCACTGCTGACCAAGATGAGATCACAGACTATTGTATTAGTTTGCCCCCCCCTTACAGTTCCCAATAGAAAAAAATGTAATAAAAACCCCCGGGTTAGCTTGTGGTTTTTGAGATCTCCTCTGATGTGAATGTGACAGGTACCCCTCGACTGGATTTCGAAGGACTTTGTCACCTCTATGTTTCGTAGCTATAACCTCCCTTTCTCTTCTACCCTTTCTTTCCCTTATGTTTTCCCTTTTCCCCAATTCCCTCCAATGCATTTTGCTGTGATCATTCAATAAAGTACACTGGTTTTGATTATTACTGCAAACCCCCTTGCCTTGTCGGTTTTTGTATCTTGAGCTCAATCGAACAAACCATCACGAACCCCGTTCGTAAGGACGGATCATGACACCACCATTAAAGCCAATACCAAGGTTGGGAGTAAAACACTTCTAGAATCAATCATCCCCTGATATGGGATGGTAAACAGGATTGATTCAGACCAAGGAACTCATTTCACCCCTAAAATATTGCAAAAAGTTGTTCAATCGCTGGGAGTAAAATCAGAATTACACCCTCCATGGCATCCATAGAGTTCTGATTGTGTGGAAAAGATGAATCAAACTCTCAAAACAACTCTAGTTAAGCTGATGATTGAAACCCAGATGTCATGGATTGTAGAAGAACTCTTGGCAGAGCAAGGGCATGCTATACCCCTCCAGGGACTGGACAACCCTGGCCTGCAGATGAAGAAGATAGACCATGTACTGTCCTTGAATAGATACAACAAGGAAGAATGAGCATTGTGCCAGGACAAGGCCAGATGCCAGGCACATTGTGGGAACTGCTAATTTAGCACATCTTAGCTAAAATGCTTACAGCGTGACAACCGATCAGTAAATAACATGTATGTGTGAATACAGCCACTTAACCAATGAGCATTAAGCAGTAGTGGTGTGAAACAGTGTATAGAGAAGCATAAATATGCCAAAATGGCTTAATAAAGTAGGACAACATGTAACCACATTGGTGTGATTGTCATTACTTGGCCGACTCTCTCTGGGATCCTCTTCAACAGATCAAATGTCTCCCTCTAGCACTGTTAAGAATTAGAACTTAACCCTAGTCAGACCTGGGGGTCCCACCCTATGAAATGATGTTTGGGTTACCCTTCCTGACCTTGCCCCACCTATGAGGAAGGGGAAGCCAATGCCAAGAAATATGTATTTCATGTCTGTAGAGCAAACCTTAAAAGGGCTAAGACATAAAGGGGCAATTCCTCAAACTACCATCCTGGAATTCAGAATATATAATATTAATCCCTGGCATTGGTTAATTATCAAGTCATGGAGAGATCAACCTTTAACTCCTCAAGGGGAAGGTCCCTTTCAAATACTGCTCACCACTGAGCCAGCCGTGCAAAGTGCAGAGCAGGGATGGACTCATGCCAAAAGAGTTAAAGGTGCAGTAGAAGAACCCAAAGAATGGACTATAAAATCCAGGCTGGGCGAAACGAGATTGACTGTCAAGCAGAGACTGAGAAACAACCAGAAAGACAACAAGACATCCAAAAACCAGAGGTTAGCTTCCACCAGCCAGCTTGAGAACTGTTTTCCTGTTTTAATGAATGAGAATTACAAGCATCTGTTGAGAGGAAGTACACAAGGGACCGTAAAAGGTAATGGGGCAGCATCCTTAAGAAGTAAGACAAGAAAGGGAGGGCAAGACCAGTTGACCCCTTTCTTCGCTACCAAGAAGATTCCATAGCCCTGCTGCGGGTAGCAACTCCGTAGGAATGGTAAGGTAAGGGGCAAAACCAGACTTCTGTTATTCCTCAATTGTCTTTTAATACTAAAGGGACTGGAGGGCAAGACCGGGTTGGCCTTTATACTCACCACTAAGATACACTGACTATGGGTAGCAACCCCATAGACACTGTAGATGAGAGTCAAAGCCATTTCGGACATCTGTGATGTCCTTTTGTTCATTCCAGATTAGGATGTCTAGGGAAAACCGGGGACTTTTTTTTTCCTTCCGTTCCCTCTGTCCTTGCCCACATCAACAGATGCTAGTATGACTTGTTGCGTTAAATTTTTCAAGCCAAATAACTTGTGGGAAAGGAAAAGGGGGGATTGTGATAGATGAGAAATGCAATGGTTGACTCTCACAATTAAAAGGCAAATATGAATATATGTTAGGAGAAGTGTTATAGATTTATAGTTGTGTTTTACCCTCCTTGTGTTGTTATCACGGGCTAACCTGGGTAGTCGGGACATTTGGGAAGGTCGCCTTGTTACTCTGGCAGCACCTGACCTCCAATCAAGATTTAAGGAAGTAAACTCCACCACTGGACAGGGAAGAAGCAGTCGATGGACAGACCTCTGGGTGGGGCTAAATAGTTAAAAAAAACTCCATTGTGTGGATAAGGTCGTGGTGGGAAAAATCTCCCGGCACTGTAATATTTTCTCTATTCAGTCTTCTGTTGTATTTTTAATAAGGTTTTATTAAATTTTAAATTTAAATTTTTTTAGAAGTGAGTATCATTTCTCACATTAGCTTCTATCCTCAGCTTCTGTGCTGCTTTCCAAAGGGCCCTGTGTGCTGCTCACCATGACAGCAGGGGAGGCTTTGGCAGTGTGATTTTTAAATCACTTCTGATGCTGTTCATCCAGAGGGCTCTGCAGCTGCAGCACTTTTTAACTATTGCTGGTTTGAAGGATGTGCTGGATCCACAGTCCTGATCACATTCCCTCTGTATGTACCAGTTTCCTCCCTTACAGAAGAAAATTGACAACCCTATGGCATTCTCAAAGTTTTTCTCACTTTTATGTAATTTCTTTATGAACACAGTACCATAGCTTTATACTTTTACCTGGTAATAATTACAGGTGCAGTTTCAGCACATAATACAGCCTACAAATTGTTTTAGAATCTAGTGAGATTCCAAGTGAAAATTATTTCGCTTGGCCTTAACTACTAACAGAAAATCTGGAAGATGATAATAAATGTTGGTTGTGCCTCACTGCATATGGACAAGAGTAGTTCTCAGCTCCCATTTGCAATAATTTTGCACTTTTTTAACCTTTTTAGCAGGTACAGTCTGAGCCAAGCACAGGTGTGAACTCGAAGCTCTCCACACCTGGCACAGAGATTGAAGGGTAATTTACTACTGGAAGAGGTCACCTTCCAGTATTATTATTAGTAGGATTATTAGTATTCTGAGGAGTAAGTTTTTTTTTTTTGGTGACCAAAAAAAAAAACCACCAACAAACAAAACAAACAAACAAACAAAAAACCAAACCAAAAAACAAAACCATTATTAGCTGAGAATATTTAGGAATATAGTTAACTTTCATCATATAAACAGTCCCACAGAAGTCAACAAATCTTTGTGTGCTTCACTATTAGTAGTTCTGGGCTCTTGGTGCTCTTTTTATTTTGAATTATTGAGGTTTATGTGAAATGTGTTCAGTCTAGAAATATATTACCTAAAAAATATTTTTGTATTTATATTGACACAATATACAGTTACAGTATGAATTTTATGAATGCCAGGGAGTAAAATACCTTTTACAAATATACTGACATTCATAATGAACTTATACCTTGCAAACTACTCATGTTTCTCTCACATTCATGTTTTTTGGGTCCAGGCTTAGCCCTGCAGGCGATTATTTACTTCAGTAACTTTTCCACATAATGCTTCTCCTGCCAGTTTGAAGGCCTATCCTCACCCAGAGGATAGCTGTTTGAGCACTTCCCTAAGGTTGCTAAGTAATAATTTTCACTTGTAGGACTTTCACATGATACTTATAACTAAAAATAAATTCTTTCAATAAAATGCACAGACTGCCAAAAGCAAGGGTGTCCTAAGCTCTCCTGATTTCTTAGTCCTAAGAAAAGGACTTTCACATGATACTTATAACTAAAAATAAATTCTTTCAATAAAATGCACAGACTGCCAAAAGCAAGGGTGTCCTAAGCTCTCCTGATTTCCTAAGCTCTCCAAAGCTTTCTTTGGATCTCTTGTCCCCAAAAGAACAGCCACATACATCTATGATACTTCTCTGGATAGAAGAGTGCCTCCCAATTAAACTTCAAAATCTCAGAGATTTGCACCACTCAACCAAGGGCTTTACTGCGTCCAGCTGGAGTAAAGCCTGGGTATGAACAAGTGAGCAAGGGGCTACTGTGAAGTGAATTCCAGGGACCCAATGGGAGCAATAGTGTCTGTGGACGCAGATCAACCTAACACAGCTGCATGAGTAGGGAAAACCAGAAGATGACCACACAAAAGGAGAGTCAGAATGCGGGAGGGTGGTTAAAAAATAGGGATATGGGAGAAAATGCAGTGGGAGGAAAAGGAAAGCAGAAAGGAAACAAATTGAAGAAAAAGAAGGTAAGGAATGGAGGTAAAGACTGACAAAAAAAATCCCAGCAATGGTGAGCTAAGAGTAAAAAGTAGTCATAGGAAATAGTAAATTACATCTTGGAAAACTAATAGAAACTTTACAGGACTTAACAAAAAGCTGAATGAATACACACAAAACTATGGGGATGGACATGTCTTCATCATGGCCCAGTATTTAGCACTAATGTTTTTGTAAGAAACTTGAACAAGATAATTGAAGTCTCTGCTGGAAAACAGGTCTAAAGGCAGGCCACATAGCTACACAGATTTCTATACTGGTGCCAAAATTGAAAGGGTGATAGGAAGTTACTGTGGCCTCCAGTATTTCATGCATTTCTCTGTAAATTTGCAAACCAACCCTGACAGGGTTAACTTTTATTCTTAGCTCTTAAAGACTAATTGGTTTTGCCTGAAAAATAGACTACAAAGCAGGTATTTCCAAAATATCCCTCACTGCAGAAGAACTGAATTTCTTTAGGAAACTGCAAAATATCTATCCTCAGTTTCAGTGCTACTTTGGACAGCAATTATTACAATCCTTGCTCTGTAAAACAAATAGCTGATGCTTTTTGAATTTGCCACTTCATTGTGCTTGAGCAGAGCTCACTGGATGTGGACAGATAAAACTGAGACTAGTATTAGATTGTATATTGGGAAGAAATTCTTCTCTAGGAGGGTGGTGAAGCACTAGAAGACGTTGCCAAGAGAAACTGTGGATGTCTTGGGAGCGTTCAGGACTTGGTTGGATAGGGTTTGAACCAAGTTGGTCTTATGGAAGTCATCTCTGCCTATGGCAGGGGAGTTGGAAAAATATGATCTTTAAGATGCCTTCAAACACAAGCCATTCTATGATTCTATGGTCAAACTGCCCAATGCTGGTTTTCCCTCCTTTATCTAGCTCTTCACTTTGTACAGTCAGTTGGACTGGTGAACTACTCTAGATAATATCAGTATTATTCTCTTCAGGGTTGTGAGAACTGGAATGTTAAATGGTTAATGACTCAAAGTATTCTTTCATTTGTAGAGGCAGGGGGGTGCTTTGCTAAAGCTAGATTTACACTCACCACTCAACTGAGGGGAAGGCAGAGAGTTTTTTGTGTGCTGCAGTTTGAGCCAGCTAAGGAAGAAGTCTGGTAAGCAGATCATGCGGAGAAAGGATAGTGCTTTTTATCATGCCAATGGTTTTACAACTGGTTAAGTTGTAAAACTTGCCTCTCACCTTGCCTGGCCTTGCCTTGTGAAACATAAACTTTAAAAATTTAGAGATTTTAGAGGAGCTAAGATTTTAGTTAGAGATAAGCTTTGTTGGAGCTAATTAAAACGATTAGGTTTGAGGAGGCCTTGATGAAGTTAAGAGTTAGTAGTTAACTGATAACTGATTGCTTGTCAACATAATGTTTGGTTAGCTGGGTTTATAATGAAGAATATAGAAACTGACTAATAGCTTCTAGGAACATAAGACAACTGTGGGCTTCCTCTGTTGGGAAACCAAATGAAGACAAGGAATGGGAGTTCTTCCAAGAGTTAATTTGTCATATTTGCATTGAAAAGGTAGAAAGGTTAGAACAAGGAAGACTACATTTACTTTTTCATTTTGGGACCCCTCCCCATGAAAGGGACCAGCGACCCATTTCATGGAACACACTGCGCATGCTTAATAGCTTTTGAACTAATTACCATAGGAAACGGGGAATGGGATGTACCAAAATCATGAATATGTATTTGTATTTTGGATATTCAATACTTGCATAGATAAAAGAACTCTGTAATCACCTGTAAATTGTGATGTGTATTTGGGAGCTATCCCGCACACTGCCCAGCATCGCAATAAACATACACTTTCCAACTTTAAACTGTTAAAGAGTTTTTGTCTGTCAGAGTTGGATATCGGTACTAGATCAATATTCATATTTTTAATAAATCACTTGCCTTGCCTTGCCTTGCTGGAACTTCTCTTCCCAGAACTTCCCCGAACTTCCCTTCCTGGAACTTCCCTTCCCTTCCTGGAACTTCCCTTCCCTTCACCTGAAGGACTGAGATTAATTCATCCCTTCTGATGGGGAATAACTGGCTCAACTATGCTGATGACAGAGGCAGCTGTCATTTCTTAGAAAGACTCATAAATAATCAAATACCCCCCAAAGTGCCCCCCAGACTTTCCTCCTGAGGTCTGCCACCAGAGGACTGCACAAGATTCATAGTGTTGCAACAGAAACACAGTGCTGAAATAGGCAGTGCAATACTTCTTCCTCCCACCAGGAGAGGTACATTCCAGCTAAACCTAAATGTACAGTAACCAATTGATCGTTGTGTTTCATGGGCTTTTCCCATGTCCTGATGGGTGAAGACTGTGATCATCCTCTCTACAAACACACACCAAAATTGCAAAAATCAAGGCTAGATCCATGGGTGGTGATACCTTTCCACTCTTATCCTTTCTTTCACTTTCTTTCTTTTCCTTATACATTTTTGTCAGTGTTCTTTTTATGCTTTTATGTTGCTATATTACTATAGATAATGACAGCAAAAATGGCTACATCCCTGCTTTCCACTGTAACCAATTTGTTCTAAAATAAACCCACATATATATGTATATATATTTATTATACACATCAATCATTCAGTATCATCTCACATGCTCTGCCCCAAGGGATCTTTTAAAAAGAATTTGGGTTACCTTTATCTTCTAGGGCAGGTGATAACAAGAGTCCACCCAGGACATCCTTACAGCCACTGTCTGTCTCACCACTTCTATGCTGTTACTTACATGAGGGTTTTTAATACAATGCCCAAATGTTGACAAATTTAATACTTCTGCAGTTTTACAAAACTAAAAAGAAATTTTACTGTCTGCATTTATTTCAGTGGGCATGAATTTCCTCAATCAGAATGAATTTGTCCTCATGGGGCAGACCTTCCTCACAAAGAAGTCTTTGGCATGGCTGAGAACAAAATATAAGTCCTATATATTTGTTGAATTATTTTCCTTATTCTAAGAAACCATTCTCAACACAGAAAAATACTGTTCAATAAGCTACCAAAAACCAGGACAACAAAGTTCTATTCATTTTCTCTTCCACTGAGCAAAACAGTTAAACCTATGCATATCTTTTAACTGTGAGAACACAGTTTAAGTTTATCCTGCTTATGAGTCTATAGCAGATAAGCTTCAAGGTACTCAGTATCTTGCAAAGTTGCTCTGGTGATTTTGCTAGCATTATTAATATTCCTTTCAATGTCTGATTATGCAATTTTCATTCACCTTATGTGTCATTGACTAAGTAAGTAGTGCTGGTGAAAACTATTCACAGGACTACTACAGAATTAGGTAAAATATGACATATTCAAAACTTTATTAAAGGATATTTTGTAAACAACATGGCAATATTTAATCTTCGTAGTTTTATTTCTCATGTATTCATTAAAATTCCTAGTTAAGGAGAAGTGAAAACACAAGCTTTACAAATCCTCGCTGGGTGTGTTTTTCCTTAAGCCATGTAAGAATTAATCTGTTCTATAATATATTTGGTATTTTTATATTATACTTGATATATTCATTTTTATAGTAATAGTGTAGTAATACATTAAAAGCATGAAAATTTGCTTATGGAAATAAAAATTTGATGCATACTCCATGTATTTATATGCGTATTTATATGTCTGTATTGAAATAGGCACATATTTATTGATCTCTATATGTACACATGTATTTTATGTATTTATACTGAAATTTTAACATAATATGATCACAGTAAAATTATATATAATATGCAATATATATTTTAGTGTATGTGTATGTATATATACATGCATATACATCCTACATGTTCTACTTATACATATTGGATACTGTAAGCATTGTATATAGAAGTATGTATATATGTGTTTATATATAAATACACACTTTCATTAAAAAAACCCAAACAACCTTCTGATTTTTAAACACTTTTTGCCTTCAAATAAAATAGGAGGGAGGCATTATCAAAATATTTATTTTGAAAAAATTTCAATGATCTCCCCAAAAGATTGTGCTTATGTAGTCTAGTTTTTCTTAAAAGCTGTTTAAAGCATAGGATACAAAGAAATATTGGCTAATTCTCCTGGGAATTTGAAGGATGCGTTACTGTTGATGGGCCAGCAACAGATTTTGAAAAATAGTGGTTATCTTAATATTCTCTCTACAGATCTGGCACCAACAATCACATATTTAAATGACTGAGATAAAAGTCCTGTATACAGGAACCACAGAGAATATTTAATTTCTATATGATACTGATATGTGTTAGGACCTCATGACACACCTGTAGCAGTTAGCATATGCTAAGCAATACTTCCATGTGCTGTTTTTATTTATATTATAATTGCATATTTAACTAGATACTCTTGAAAGGACAAATAATCACCCATAAGACAGTGCAGGTGTACTTTGCGTAATTCTCACACATACTTGATTGCACTAGTTCATGTCTAAGAATATATATAACTGTTCTGTAATGGGTAACAAACTTAGATTCTCTTCTTACAAATTTCACTTGTTTATGTAAAGAAAATTATTATCTTGTACTTGCAAACTACACTATTATTTTCCTTGTAGACAGACATAATTTAACTACTTTACCCTACCTTGAAAATGGTGCTGCTCAGTTTAACAACAATCATGTTCATGGTACTGAATAAACAGCCTCAAAAAATAGCACAAAATCACAGCAGTGGGCTTCTGATTAGTAAACACAGTACCAAATAATATAAGAAAGATTATTACTAAAAGTAGGAATTTTTTTTGCCTGTAGTCTCTCTGAATCTGCAGAATCATTTCCCAAAGAAATACATTTTATTTTGATAGGTGTTAAATTTAAAAAAGCCTGATAAAACCTGATAGACCATTATACACTGAAAAGGTAACACTAAGCCTCAACAGAAAGGCAGTTCTTAATTTTTGTGAAATCAAATTAAATTAATGATATGTGATAACAATACTAAACATTGCAAAAATGAAACAGGGCTTATAATAACTGAGATCGCAGGGGGTTGTAAGGGAATCCTTGTGAAATAGGTCTTGTTTTGTGATTCAAATGCATAATAAACCCTTTTTCTTCTTGCCACCTTGTCAGGAGAGAGTCAATATTTAGAAACATCTTGAAATACAATTTTTGGTAAATGTAACATACAAACAATATTTTAGCCTATTGGAAACCTTATATTACATGCCAGCATTCATAAAACAATGTGTTTTTATATACTTCAAAGATTTACACAGTTTGTTATGGTAGCAGAGCATACTTTGAAAGGAACTGAACTTTGCAAAAACATCCTAAATCATCCTTACACAAATTCTGGCAGTACAAAGCACAAAATGTAAAGGATTTTTGGTTTTGTAAAATTGCTGTTTAAGAATCAGATACTTCTCTATACAAAAGACTGCTTATGGCCTTCGGCATCATTGTTTTACAGTAAGAATCTGCCTTCATCAAATTTTCACCTTGGGTTTTGGCTTACGGATTTATTATAGATCTTTATTGTAGAGGCTCTATGCACACCCTGCAGCTTGGCAAATGGATCATTCAATGAAGATAACCATGTCTTCTTTAGAATATTAACATTCAAAACAGACTTTACCAGCATCCTGTGGTGGATAGATGCAGCATAAAAAAAGGGAATCTTCATATTGCATCTCTGAAGAGCACACCCCTCTGCAGATGACTGAATACTTACAGGAATGACAATAATTGCATCGTCACGCCTGTCAAACTTCTTGGCCACTTTCAGGTAAATATGTACACAAGTCTGTGCAAGAAAACTTGAGAACTGTTTCCACGGTTTGGCTTTCTGTCACAGATGTTCAGCTATAAAATATGTAATTAATCACTGACACTGAAATAGAAATATTTCTTTGTGCACCCATATCTACCTATATCTTCATAACTTATGAGTATAAATTTAAATAACCTCTAGATTCCAAATTTTCTAGTGATACAAATTCAGCAAATGGCTGTGTGTTTTCTCCCAGTTTGTTGTTTTGGTGATGTACATTCAATACACAAGTACTCACAGGTTTAGGTGTATCTTTACATTTAAACATGCCTATTGCAGGGCCAGATCCTGAGTCTTTGCTGAGGAGACTTTCACAAATCATATCACACATATTTCCATTGTTTAATCCCAGCCTTTCCCTGCAGACCAGGGCTTTAACTCTTCAAACTGCAAACACAAAACTTCCATTGGCTTCATTACAAATAGGACATGCAAAAGGTTCTTGTGTTGGGACCATGATTAGGTCACCTTGCTCTGAACATGGGATGAAGTGGAACTGGAGAACTAGAATCATGGAATGTCCTGAGTTGGAAGGGACCCACAAGACTAAGTCTAACTCATCACTACTTTTTGATTTCTGTTCTTATGGTGAGCAGCATTTGGCCCCAAAAGAAGCAGTAGTAGATCAGTGGAGTAGCTCATGAAGGAGTGCATCACTCACGGAGAAGATCTTGGAACCTGGTCGAGGAGTAACTTGTGGCCACCATGTATTCATATTGATCCTGAAGAGTAGATTGAGTTTAGAAACACAAAAAGATGCACACAATTGTTCATCCAAAAGCATGCAATCGTATTAGTAGAGTGTGAAGGAGAACTCTGGATGGAAGCCATGCAGTATCAAAAATATCAGTGTTTTGAAAGCACAGATTTGAGTACTATGGATGTTGACAGAGTTGCTGCGAATGCAGTTGCAGAGAACTGCAATTTGCTGGGCTACTTGGTCATGGTATGATGTCTAAAAAAGCCACATAAACACCACCTTGCTCATGTTGTGCTCTTTCCTGTAAAAAACCCAATAAACAACAACAACCCCCTACAAATGAAGCGTCAAATGCAGTGGTCCCTCTCCCGTGGAATCGCAAGTGTTAAGGAGGCCCAATCTTTACTTTTTGGTTTGTTTCCTTGTTAGGCTCTAATAGCACTTCTGCCCCTCACACTGAAGTCTTGATGAGAACATGGTATGACAGGTTTGGCTTCTCCCCATGCAGCTGGCACCCCTATGCCAGAAGCTGGAATCTGCTGCAGCAGGGTCAGGAGAGGCTCCTCTGGAATGGGGTCTGACAGTCAGTTTCCAACAAGCAACGAACTCCCTCTCCAAAGGCACTCAATGAAGTGGAGGACAACGCCAATTGTTGTTCCTATTAGGGAACTGGTGGAAAGAACAATCGCTGTTCACCCAAGCGTTTGTTCTGGTCAAACACTGCCAATAATTACTTCTAGAGCCTCTGGTTAACTCTGCTCTCCATTTTAACATAAAATGCTATTAAGCTAGAAGCAGAAAAAGCTTTCTGTCTCTCCCGGACTTTTAAGAGATTTCTTGAATGTTTTCTGGGCCTAATCTTAGGTGCAGAAGTGAGGAGGCACTTGAATCTGTGATGGGCTCATCTGGGTCAGGTGAACATTTGCTGGAAATACAACCCTTCTGCCTCCAAAAAATAAGGCAATTTTGAAAAAGCACACCTCTGATTTCTCATTCTTGGATTTCTTTACAGCTGTCAGTAATAGGAAAAGATGTTTCTAATTAACACAGGTATCCCTCAGAAACTTACCTAGGTTAAATTTTTCTGGCTAAGTATGGAGCCAGCAAATTGAGAGTATCACAGGAGTGGTGCAAGGCAAATTGCTTTGGTTTTGTAAAATAAGCAAAACAAAAGTGTTGCTGAGACTGTTTATAGGATGCTGGTAATAAATTTAGTCCTCCTGACCATTCAGTCTTCACCCATCCGCCTCCCTTCACAGCCCCCCCCAGTGCAAACTGCTACTAGTGCTATGAAAAATACTAACATAAATATGCATAGTTCTGGATATTTATGGTAATTTTTCAGGATTATCCAATATGCCATTTATAGGACAGGAACACAGATCAATTTAAATGAGAGTGACAAATATCCTTTTTATTTCTATAGTATTTTTAATATTTCCTTGAACTCTCCTGAGAACAGTGTGAGCTAGTAGGAATTGGAACAAAATATTTTAAAATTCAAATACTTTACTAGCATACTACTTTTTAAAGCTTTGGGTTTTTAATGCATATCTGGTGTGCATTATCTTAATGCAGATTATTTATGTGCAATGAGAAAAAGTGTTCCTGTAGGTATTTTGTATTGTTTATATTTTATATTGTTCTATTCCCTACAGATAACAATTGAGAGTAAAACAATCTCATGAATTGGGCTGATTTCTGAAAATTAGTTTGATCTGTCTAATTACTTCAGTAATGATTACCCACCTGATAGAACAATTGAGCAAGATTTTCCTCTCATTTTTATTTTAGCCGCAGAGACACAGATTTGCTGCTATGGCAAACTGCAATTACATTCCAGATCTGTTGTATGTCCTAGAGGTTTGGATACATTTTTTATTGGAGAAATTAAATGAGACATAGTCTAAAAAACTACAGCTTAGTTACTAATTATGAGCATTTTTGTTCTTGGTACTTTGAGTTGGCCAGCACACCAGCTAGATCTTCAAATTCATGGTTTCAGTTAAGATTGGTAAAGTTACTTGTAAATGAAGGTGCAAGGCATTCTGAGGCCTCAAAGTATCAGTGGATATTTATCACACAATAGCATGCAACAGAAAGTTTGAGAAAACTTAGGTTTTTACAAAAAACTATTTAAATTGCCTGTTACATTGCAAATAACAGTGTTACTGGATATTGTTGTAGAATTAATTAATTTGCAAAACAAAATATTTGTTATTTACCCTGCTACATGCCTCCAAATATTCACTAGTAAAACATGCAATGTAATTATTTTATGATTCTTTCAATCTTAAGAGAAATTATTCTATTCTCACATGCCTGAACAGAAAAAAATGTTGCAGACCACAAAAAAGGGAGAACACAATTTTAATTGCATATGCTTTTAGTAAAACTTATTTATTCTTCATATATTTCAAGAATACATTTCATTGTGTCTCTTAAATACATAAATACACCATTTCATTGAAAAATATATGTACTTTTTGCTTTATTCATTATTTTATCTAAGCTATTTTCTATGGTATTTTTAATGGCCACCAACACAATCTTGTCCTCCTTGTGGACCAAGAGTAATAGAGTTCATTGAAAGTCTTTCATTATTGTGCAAGGTCTTAGATTTAATTGGGGAAATTAGCTAGAAGGTAATAAAACAATGTGGGAAGTTTTCACTCTGCATTACACAGGAATGTCAAATCCAGAAGTTTACATTTATTTGTGGCCATGTATATACACAGTGTAAAGCTGACTGTGACACACTGCAAATATAACTTACAGCTGTGTTACTGCATATGAAAGGAGGGAATATTTTGCATCCAAGTGCAGGCTCATGCAGGTGCTGACATATCTGCCCAAGGGCATTGGTACAAGAGCCTCTCAACTGCACAGACCATATGGTCCTCCCAAACACTGCATTTTCAAAATGGCTAAAATTTATTATATGCCAGAGGATCTGTGAAGATCAAATTAATGTCTTAAACATGTGTTTCAGACATTATGTGGATATGCATAGATGTAAGTATAGGAACTTTCTCTGCTTGAGTAGATATTGAGCTTTTATCAGTCACAGAAGGAGTGACCAAGGTTTACCCCCATCTCCTCCCTGTTCACAAAGGTTCTATGCCCAGAGACCTCCATACAGTCACAAGAAAGAGTCCTCCAAAAACACTTAGTGCCTTATAGACATGGGCCCAAAATGAATATCAGGGCATGGCTTCTGGATAATCTATTTCATCACAAACTTATTGAATAAAACGTAATAGGAAAACACTAAGGCTGTGTCTCTGTACTCTCAGGGCATATATTTTTTTCTGTTAGCATACACTAACTCTTGTAGGAGCAGCACAGAGACTGAGCTGGTGTTTGTCCTCTGTTGTCACTCTTCAGACCCAGCTAAGTTTCAGGAGCTGTTCAGAAAAACTGAAGATTTGGAATCCATATTTAAGTGGATATGCCTGCTAATGCCCTCATCCTGAAAAGTCACTAAACAGGTAACAGAAGGTATTGGCATCAGAGTTCCTGGGAGAGCCTTTTGGAGAGCAGCACTGGTAAAAACTGTAATGTGTTACTTTAAATTAGTAAGATGGCAAAGCATTGTACTATCTCTCAATAAAAATGAAGGTCGGTGTTACCGGATATCATATACCAAGCTCCACGATTCACTGACAGGGGCTTTTCCCAATCAGATCTCTTATGAAGCTGCAAGCATTTCTCTAGCCAGATCCTGAGGAGGCATGGAGTTTAGACCAATGAGATTATCCAGACTGGGTCTTTCAAAAGTCTTCATAAAGGGTAGGTAGGCAAAATAAAACCCTCAGTGCCACACAAACCCCTGGGGTGAGTGTCTTTGTCTCCTTGCCCCTCTCCCCTGCCCACATGCAAACTAACAGTCTGGTTTATTTAAAATTTTCTTAAAATATTGGATTATGGGTTTTTATCACTACCAGCTATTAAGACAGGAGAACTAAGCATCACCAAAATGTTTTATGAAGTTATTAGGTGACAAAAATCAGATAGTTCTCTGTTATAGATTCACTACCTGCACACTCACATGTAAGAGTTACTTGTATCTTTCATGCTGCTTGGAAAACACTAATTGATGCATAGAGCAGGTAGAAAATTGCCTCTTCCTACATAAAGGTAGAAATATGTAAAATCTTTGTTACATATCTCTATGAGATTATTTTAATTTCCCTCTAAAACTGTGATTTAGAATTTTATTTATGGCAAGTAAACTTCTGGAATTAAACAGAGACTTTTTCAACTGGAACATGGTAGATGTTGACAGATATTTCTTCTGAATTGCCAAGGAGCAAAATACAATAATTTAATGGCAAGAATCTGCCTGGTTATCACATAAGATAAATTCGTAAGGAATATAACAAAGATATTTATTTACTACTGCTGCTAAACCAGCTTTATTTATCTTAGAAGATTTTTCAATCTATGAAGGGAAAACAAACTTTCCTTTGAGAGGTTTGTGAACTAAATAATAAATGTCAAGTCTAAATCCCATGTGGAAATCCATTGGGTTTTATCCTGGATCATCTTCAGGATGCAAATGAGGATGGGAAGTTTTCCTAGCTCTGCTGTCACACAGGCAGCCGATTTACAAGCATGGGCACACACTGTACGTCCTGTATCTCCCCCTCACTCCAAGGCTTGGTGTCAGCTGCTTACCTTTCATGGAAAACTACAAACCAAGGAAAACATATCAGTAATAGTGCCCTGTAAATTAACGTGACATTTGATGCAGAGAAAAAAAAAAATCTAATGCTAAAAGCCTACAAAAGACATGGAAAACAAAAGACACTCAGGACACGCACTATATATAGTATGGATTTAAGAGCTCTGGAAGGTGGTTATTCACTTGCGAACATCATACTCAGCCCTCCTTCTCTTTGTTAAGCCAACTCAGTCACTCTTCGTTAAAGCCCCAACATTTACCAAATAAAGAAAAAAGATACCCTATACTTTCACAAAACAGCTTCTATGGAGCCAAATAACAGCAATGAACTGCTAGCTCTGGGCTCACCTTCATCTTATGTCTCTAAAATTGTAATTTTTCAAAATATTCTGTTGTTAAAAGATAAATTTTAATTAGTGATATTAATTCCTACCTAATAAGCTATGCTAAGTAACTAAGATGTGTGCCAGCATTTTATGATTGGCAAGCAGCCTGTGAAACATGTGAGGCCATGCAGTATCTTGAAAATTAGATTAAAGTAAGTATTTCATTTTCCCCTGTACTTGAAGTTATATTTTTTTTCCTATGTTAAAGAATACTTGAATTAAAACAAAGCAATTGATGGACAATCATCTGCTTCCGTGACCCTGCTTGCAGTACTGATAGCAGTAGAATATAGAGGGACAGAGCAGACACAGACGCACAGGAATGTTACGCTTTATCATGTCTACATGTTTCTACCTCTGTTCCTCTCCCTTCTTCTTTGTGTCCTACACACACACACACACACACACACACATACACACACACGGAAACACACACCCCTCTGCAGAGCTTGCACTATTGTATCTCATAATTGCCTACCTTACAGTTTACAAGCAAAGAGTTGTACTGATAGAATTCGTAATCTTAGCATCCCTGCTTCTTGTTATTCACAGATTTATTAACAGGTTCCTGTGCTCTGCTTTTTTCCTGTTACCACAGTTTATATCACTGGTAGGCCTATAGTTTTGCAGGAATTTTGAATAAAAACCAATACATATTTGGCAAATATTCTGTATTTCCATAATTTAGCTGTTTAGGATTTTCTTTAACACACAATTTTAAAAGGTTTATGGACTTACAAATATATGAAATATATGTTGATTGGCTTTTTAAGTACTTCAACTGCTTAAGGTTCTGTTTGTGTAAAATTGCTTGAATAAAATGAGTGTGTGTATATATAGATGTGTGTGTATGTAAATGCATTTGAAATTAAAATGTTCATAAATCAATTATGATGATTAAGCCCCACACTGATGTGGTAAGGTTTTGTTATGATAAGGTTATAAGGTTTTTTGCAAGAGTTAAACTGTTAGAGAAAGAATTATTAATTTTAATTTTTCTTTTGGTAGAGAGTAAAGAAAGGATTTAGTTAGTTCAAAGGAAGCTATTCCTACTTATCTGATTTTCACTTCTTTAAGAAAGCCTTTCATTAGTTTACAATTGCCAAATGAATATTTCCTTTTTGTGAAGAGCAGTATTTCATGTATGACTTATTTTCTAAAAATTTACAGACTTGGGCTTTAATCTGCAAATACTTGCAAGTTGCAACACTTATCTGAGTAAACCTCTTAATATCAATAAATTACTGATCTGAGTAGTTTCTTCTAAGTAAATTTGCTGAATCTGGCTCTAAAATTTAAAAATAATATTAATTCCATTTACTAGTTCTGTGTATTTTTCTCCTCCCAGTTTTTTTTCCTTTCAGATCCCCTTGTGAACAAATAATTGATATTACTTTTTCAGAAGCCAATACAAACTGCATTACTGAGGTACAACAATAAAAGAATCTCACAACATGTGCATATGTAGCATCTACTTTTTCCCCCCATTTTTATTTGAAGTAACAGGATTTTCCTCTTAAGTTCTCCATAAGTAAAAGACTATTGCTCTTAATGTGGGCATGCATGCCACATTATTAAGTGAGATCAATATCTTTCAAAAATATAGTTAAATTGCAGTCAAATGCAGAACAGTTCACATTAACATTATTCTGAGGCTTAAAGTTTATTCATTTTGGAGGTTGAGGTTTTATTTTCTTCTGTAAATAACCATAGTGCTTTTACAAGACATCGCCTCAGCAGTAAAGCAATTTAGAATGGAGGATATTTTTAGATTACATTAAGTGGAAGAGGGGGAGGGAGACAGTGAAGTAAGATATACGAATTAATAATTCATATTTTTACTCTGAGCTCATTGTTGTGCTTGGAGCTTCCATCATGGCTGAAATTGGGAACTGACATCTAGGCAGTGCAGCACGGCTGTAAAAAGCCACTCTCACCAAAACACAGAGCAGGTGTTCTCTCTCTCCTCTATTACTGCTGCTAAGTATTACCATGATGATTCTATTTTAAAAAACAAAAGCAAATAGCTGTGGGTCAGAGAGGCATATCTGGACAGTCTGTTAAATAACACTATCAATCCCTCTGGTCCAGAAAGAGATATTTTTATTCTGGTCTTTCAAGAGCCTCAGTCTACCCGTTCAAAAATGTGACAGAAAAATAAACTGAAATGACCTGTCACTAAACACATCAATTCTCTATTGCTTGGTCGTTTGTGGTCTTCAGGGCAGACAGAACAAGAGTGACAGACAAGAAATATTGACTCCATGTTTCAGAAGGCTGGTTTATTATGTTATGATATATATTATATTAAAAATGCTACACTAAAACTATACTAAAAGAACAGAGAGAAAGATGCATCAGAAGGTGAGACAGGAATAGAATGGAATGTATAACAAAGTCTTGTGACTGACCAGAGAGTCTGAGCCAGCTGCCCCCTTGACTGGTTTTTAAGTAGAAACACCCAACATTGACCACTCAAGGAAGCACGTGTTGCATTCCACACTAGCAGATAATAATTGTTTACATTTTGTTCCTGAGGCCCTTCAGCTTCTCAGGAGAAGAAAATCCTGACAAAAGGATTTTCATAAAATATCATGGCTACAGTCGTTACACTTATGGCTATGTTTTAAATCATCCCCTCCTCCACCATACTTTTGCTGATTTCATCTCATTTGCATGGCCTTATTATATATTTAGCCTTTTTTCTCATATAGAGTGCAGCATGGTGACAAAGCAAAACCTATATACAGAGTAAATATTTTCTCTTCTTTAAAGTTGTTCCCACTATCCAGTACTCACATTTGATTTTTCAATATAATTCAACATTAAATCAGATCAAAGGTCTAGCTGATAAAATACTTACAGATTTATTATTGCTTGAGAAAATAAGAAGTCAATGTCTAAACTGCCTCCACAAGTCTTTCACTTTTAATTTTTCTGCTGACAACATTTTAGGCAAACACATTAGGGGGATGTAACAAATGAGAATGTTTATTTAATTACTAAAATAAAATATTATTATTTAAATATTATTTTTTAAATGTCTTGTTTATTTACGACAAGTAAGATACCTGCTATATGCCGAACTATATGTAGCTTGATAAGTAATATTGCAAGCTGCTTAATTTGACTGATACGGCTCAACATGGACAGCCAGGTTTCAATTCCAAAGACTTCTTGTTGCCTTGCATCTGAAAATAGAGACTGTATCCCCTTACTATGTTATTACTTTCTGGTTGTTCTTATACTGCAACAGTTTGTTTAGTTTGTGTTATAGAAATTTCAGTCTAATTAATCCAGATTTCCACTGATTTCATGGATCTGCCAGTGAGAAGGAAGGTTTCAGAATAAGTTTTTTGGTTGCTGTCCAAGATAGATAGAGTCCTTAAAGTTGTCCCCTTGAAAGGGAAAAAAATCTCACTCTGGCTGCTACCAGAACACAGCTCGGCCCACCTTGTGGGAAGCATGAAGTATTTTAAAAAAGAAAAAGTCTTTTCCTTCAGTAGAATTCTAGGGTGTAAAATGGAAGGAATAATCTAGATGAAGCTTGAACTTCTTCTTGTGATTCTGTGATATTAAGTAGCTTCCCTGCTGAAAGATTCCTACATGGGAAATTAGCCATTTTGGTAATTTCTAAAATTTGGTGGAAATAGTGGAATTTTTCTAATACGATATCATTAAATTTTTTTCTAAACAATATTTTAGTAGTGCTCAGTTGTTACAATACCACCATCATCACCTTCCCATAGAAACGAGAATGCAAAAAGGTATTTTCTTTCTCAAAGGAGGGTGTTCTCACACCATTCTTAAAGAACAGGATGCTGTCCTCATTACCTTTAAGAGCATTTCCAGTGGAAAACTTGGTTACATCTTGTGGTTGTGTTATTTTGTGAAAATCCCTTTGCTAGGATTGTCTTCTCCTGAGAAGCTGAGAAGGCCTCAGCTTCAAGTGTAAACAATTTGTTATCTGCTGCTGTGGAATGCAGCAGGTGCTTTCTCGATTGGTCAATGTGAGATGTTTCTACTTGGTGGCCAATCGAGGAGGCAGCAGCTCTTGGACTCTCTAGGAGTCACAGAACTTTGTTATTCATTCCTTTTCTATTCCTGTCTCGCCTTCTGATGTTACTTTCTCTCTGTTCTTTGTAGTATAGTTATAGTGTGGTCTTTTTAATATAATATATATCATAATATAATAAACCAGCCTTCTAAAATGGAGTCAAGATCTCTCCTTCGCTTCACCAAGTCCTGACTGCCCTGAAGACCCATGGTAATAACATCTGATCAACATGATGCAGCATAAATAAAATAGCTCCAAAATACAAGAGAGGAAATATTACCTCTAAGAATTTGCCCATGCCTTTCTGGTAGCTGCCAAAATTACTCAATTCAGGCAGCTTTGTTCAGTACATATTTTTAAGCAAAATAGTTAGATACATAGTGCTTTTAGTTGTTACAATTATTTTGTTCCAATTGTTTCTTGTGCTGTGTAGTCCGGTCATCTTTCATACATGGAAATAACAGTTGTTTATGGTTTTCATGGCACTTTTTTTGTGGGGGACTTTCTATAAAAGCTAACAGATACAGTCTGGGAATATGCATATGGGGACTCAGAATTGTCAAAGCACCACTTAAACTACCAAACCATCAGTGAGTTCTGCCCACACACCCATACCAAATGTTCTGCACGCTATCTTTCCCAAACGAAACCTTGTTTATCAGGCAATAATTATAAATTATATTTTAAGAAATCTAAAAGGCTTTATCATGTCAAGCATACTATTGTACTAGCTTCTGTCTTGCTGTGTGTGTAGTTGGCACAGAAATCACCACACTCAACAGACAGTCTATGCAACATCTTCCTCTGCAGAAGATAGGAGTTCCTTCCTGTTGGCTGCCCACCCTCACCAAAAGGTGACCATCTACATGACCTGACTCAGTTACCCTGGTGTCTCTCTGAGGAGACATGGGGTGAAGGGTATCCTGTAAACCACTGGTTTCACAGAGCTTTAATGTGAGTTGCCTAAGAATCCCTTCAAGATCTCACTCTAGACACTTTTCCTATGTAGGAGAAATAAGAACAAAGTGTTATGGACAGATCTTGCAGGAGTGGGTTTCATTGAAAGAGATTCAAAGGTCAACTCACACTCCATAGTGAAATATTTAATTTATACAGTCTTTTGCAATGGTGCTGTTTCACACAAATGCACTGTCCAGGATGACAAATCTGCAAGTATAAGAAGTCTAAACTCCTGGGAGCAATGTCAACAGGATGCTTTTCATCCATTAGGTACTTATGAAGCAGACAGAAATCAGCTGTGGAAGATTTCTGAAGAAAACATGATTATGAGTCAACACATCCCAGCTGACAATTTTGAAAATAAACTAGAGATGAGGAAAAGACCTAAAAGTAACCTATTCATACCTTGCCTTCCCATACCCATCTCCAGGACAAGCCCACAAGACAGGGAGAGCAACTGTCTTTGTTGGCATGAAGTTCTGAAGAGTTTCCTTGAAGACTGTCAGGTGCAGAATATATGAGCTTCCCGTGGTAGCCAGAGGGGAAGATTGGAGGGAAGGTGTTTTAAGATTTGTTGGTTTTTTTCTCATTGTTGTACTCTGAGTGGATTGGTAGTAAATGAAACAAATTTTCCCAAATCAACTCCATTTTGCTATGGTGAAGCCTCATACCAAATATCTTTGCAAATTATCTTCCATTATCTTTGATATAGTTATATAAAAGACATATTTTATATATTTGTTATTTAATAAACAACTAATACTTTTTATCTAAAATAATTATTTCTAAATCAATATCCCCATTTGGTTATATAAGTAACATAAGATTTTCTCTTGTTGGGCTAATAATATTTTGGAATGAGACTTTTAATGCTTATGGCTGTGAATGATAATTTCCACATCATGAGTGTTTAGTAATTGTTTAAAATTTCCTGTTAGTGATTATTTTCTCCAATACACTACTTTCTAAGCATATTCATACACAGAAGAGCAGAGACAACTACAGTGAATCACTCAAAGATATGAACAAACATTTCTTGACGTTGATGCAAGGTGTTCACCAGCCTCTAATCAGAAGGGAGACAATAGCTAAAGGCTTTCAAAGTAATCTCTGAAGCTTTCAACAGATTTCAAACAGGAAAATAAAACTACTTAGGGTTGCTTTTTGGCTTATTCATCAGGTAGATTGTGTACCTGGATAGACTTACTTGCTCTGATGTAGTTGCTTTTAGTTTTGGGTGGCTCACCACTGCAGTTGGTTTCGTCCTACCTTATGTTGCTGGAGATGGTGAGTGGAAGTATAGTTTCAGATGTCAAAATCTGATTTTTCTTTATGTATGTATAAACATTCATCCAAATCCATATATTTTCATATGTTGTAATGATATGATGTTGTAATGATATGATGTTGTAATGATATGATGTTGTAATCAAATACATGCACTTTCTCTCTTATGGAAATTTTTAAAAATTTCCTTATCTACTTTTTACAAAAAGAAAAGTAGAAAAAAAGAGACTGTTTTCATACAAGTAGATGCTAAGATTTTTCTAGAAGTCAGAGAAGACATTTTAAGTCAAAAAATGTGTCTGTTTTGTTGTTCTTCCCCTATGCTGATGCATAAACTGCAGCCTAATATTGGCCTATATACAAACAGGGCCTTTGACACTTTTATGCTGATTTTTCAGAAGTCCAGATTGATGGTGGCTGAGCTGTAAACAAAATATTGTGGCGCAATGAGACTCAGTGGATTTGGAATTAATCCAAGTTAAACATCCATCAATGATTTTCTCACAGCTTTAGCTTTGCACCATATCTTGAAGAGAATATATAAGCAATGAAAAAACTGTATTTAATAAAAATATTTTACTCTAGAAAATGAGCTAAAACTGAAAAGAGCATCACTGAAAATAAGAACCAACCTTGCAATCTTCAGACAGAGCTCTCCAAGGGTATTCTTGTTGTCCTAAGCATTTAAAAAGTGCCACGTTCTGTCTCCTACTTTTATTTAAATACATACATACATGCATATATTTGAGTGTGTTTATAGCACTCCCACTGTTGCAAAGGAATTTATATATAGCATCTAAGGGCAAAAAAACCCAAAACACCATGAGCTTTAGAAGTTGATTTATGGAAGGAAAATACACTCAGACGTGATTTAAGAAACAAAAGGACTGTTTTATTTTCTCTCTGTCTTGGGGTGATTTTATGGTGGTACTCTATTCCCTAATCCTCTGCTTTATTCCCAATACACATTGCTGTATCTCTAGGGTGGGTCTGGAGGAGTGGGAAGCCTTGGGCTTTCTGGCATTTCTTTTTTTTCAAAGCCTCATTCCCATGGCATCCAGGGTGCCATGCAATCTGGTTTTTTTTTGTTTTTTTTTTTTTTTTGCTTGGTTGGCTTGGCTTTTTTGTTACTTCAGGCAAGTAGCTTTCTTATCCTTCCCTGTCCTTGGAGAGGCTGCAGCAGCAATCCTTTGGCATCTTTTTCGAAGTGAACTGAACGGTTTGGTTTTGGTCTAAAATTAGGGAGGATTACTTGCAGGAGAGGGGTTCAGTCGGAACTGGCAGGAAAGGCAAGACGTCGCTATTTTTTGGCTCCACACCTCCAAAAAAGCCCAGCCACTGAGAGAAAGCACACCAAGCCCATCTGCTTCATCTGCTGTGAAGAGGGGACTGACACCAGAGTCACCAGGTTCACATCTGTTTGCCTCAACTGCTCTTTGAATCTCATATTTGTTTGAATCTCATATTTGTTTTCTGTTTGTTTGTTTTGTGGTTTGTTTTTTTTTTTTTCCTGAATGCCTGTGCCATTTTCTACCCACAACGTGGCAAGCTGCTGTTGTTTTTCTCTTTTGCTAGCATTTTTGGGTTTTGTTCTGGAGTCGGGGCGGGGGGGGGGGAGGGTGGCAGGGTTAAGGTCTGACATTTCAATATCTAGCATTTCTTTACCTTTTTCCTGTGCTGTGTGGGCATTCTGTTTGTCAATAAACAGCTGTTTATTTGGGTTTTTTTCACTTTCATTCATTAGTATTCATTTTCTGTTGGCAGAAAGGGGTTGTTTTAGAGGAAACACTTATTCCAGGGTGTTTTCTCCTAAACTTGTCTCTAAACTGAGACATGTCCCCATTGTGCTCAGAAGAATTCTGCTCTGTTTATATAAGCCTTGTTTCTCAGTATGATTTTCCCTTCACAGGTAGCCAACAAATACCCACTTTGCAAATAAAATTTCCATAGGATTATGATTCTTGTAGAACTGCAGGGCTAGCAAGCCCACCCCAGCTGCAGATGCAGAGCCCAGCAGCCCACCTACCCTAAATTCCACTCATGCATAGCTTGGAGGCAAAATATACGTAATATATCTCTAAGCACTGCCCATGTACAGGAAAGTGTCTGACCACGGTTATTGGTTACTCTGTTGGCTCAAATGAATGCAGCCTATGCTACAGCTTTGAAGGTCCTACCATCAACCTCTGCTGATTAAATAACTAAAGAAAAACACTATGTGACAGTGTCATAATGGCTTCAAAGGAAGCTTTAATTCTTACACTGCTAAACTTTCAAAAACTCAACTGCACAATTCTCTTCTCGATAGAACTCACAAACTGATAATTTTCCAAAATTCTAATGCAAGAGGGGCTTGTCTTTTTATTTTTGCCGTATATGCTCCACTGCCTGACATGCTTTTTCTGTAAAATGGTGACAAAACAACTAACATGTAGACCCTGGAAGAACAGGAAGACTATTTATCACTTTTTGTGCTGCTCAGTTAATTAAAACTGAATAGCATTTATGATACAAAACAGTAGGTAAAGAGGTTTTTAGGTTTGCTGCTGACATTTATTTTACCACTAGCTTTCATCCTGGTTACTGAAATGTTGCCCTTCCTGAGCAGAAGAGCCCATTTTATCAGACAGTTTAATGAAACAAACAAACAAAAAGCCTCCCCTCTCTACCCCCTCCAAAAAAACCCAAAACCAAAAACCACCAAAAAACCTCAAAGCATATAATCATCAAGTGATGGGTCATGGTGGTGGTTGTGGCAGGAGAGTGGAAGAGGCTGTTGACAGAGATTTGCTCAGTACCTGTTGGAATCCAAAACATCCCTCTGAGTGCCCTGGATGGCCAGAGCTGCTGGCAGGGGACTCTGAGACCCTGGCATGCAGCCAAAGACACACGTGGGGTTTTGATCTTAGCCCGTGGAGCAAATTACCAACTCTGTATGAAGAATTACAAGCCACACACACACAAGTTTAGGTAGCATAGTAGAAGTAAGCACGAAGTGAAAGAAAGGATTTTTGAGTGCTGTACAGGGGGGTTTTAAGCCTTGTACGCAGGGGTCCAGGTTTTGTACATGGGGGTAAGGAGATCTAAGATGGAGGGATTTGGGTGTGCCCTGTCCTCTTTCTCTCTCCTTCCTAGCCTCCATGTCTTTGGTGATGTTGGCACTCACAGATTGGTCTAGAGTAGAAAGTCACCATTCAATATAGATAGTAGGTATTGGGGGAAAAGTATAAACATGTAGTACGTAATATATGATATAAAAGATGGCACCAGCCCCCTGGGAGGGCAGTGTGCCTTTGTCTGAGCTGCTGAACGGGCCACAGCAGTTCAGGAGAAGAATCTTTTAGATAACCAACAATAAACAACCTTGAGACCAGACAACAGAAGACTACTGAGTCTTTCTTTAAAGGCACGGGTTGGAGGAGAGACTTTTCCATCTTTTGGGGTCACCCACAATCCGGGACGTGAAACCCCACATCTGGTGTCCCTGGGTGGGCAGGAAACCCCACAAGCACCCTTACATTTCAGGAAAAAAAGTAAAAAGAAGTCACCTTATTGGGAGCATGTCCAACTCTCCAAACATATCAAATTCACCACCAGGCTTTGGCCTTTTAGACGTAGAGCTAGAGGAGATGGCAAAACGAAGGAGTTACATAAATTAAGCTGGCCTGGATGCAGCCAGCTTAAATTCTACCTAAATCCTTCTGCTTGCCCTTATAATTGGCTGCCTCTATTTCTTATCTCTACAAAAAAAGTCAGAACTATTCCTGTTCACCAGCAGTGGACAATATCTAGATGAGGACACACAGTCTTGCTCAACTTGCAAAGTTGATATGCTTCATTGCCTCATTCATGATTGCCTCATGAATCTCATGAATTCAAGATTCATCAGGCCATAGAGGCAAAAAAGTAGAGCAGCTAATGCTGCTGCTGTACAAGTTTTATGATTTCTAAAAAGTAAAAAAACCCTGTTTCTATTATACAAAAATGATCTATTTTTTCAGAATATGAAATATGAACAGACACTGCATCAACTACATTTGTCCCATCCAAACCCTTTTCCAGGGGGAAGGTGCCTTGATGCTCTTGGCTAGCCTGGGGAGTCCTGCTGTATCCTTAAAAACTGGGATGAACCTACACTGGAATTTAGATGAAATCTCAAAGCTTTCCTGAAGAAATGGTTGCATAGAATGGCAAGGTAATTTGTTTTCCTGAGTTCAGCTTAAAAGAGGTTCTTAAATTAATTATTAAGAATACCTTGAGTTAAGGTATTTTCTGTTTTCCAAGAGTCTTATTTTTAATGGAATACTGCTTTTCACCTTCTAGATAAGCTTCCTTTTCCATTGTCTTTAGTCCCTTTTTACTAGGGAAGACCAGTGCCTGAGTTACATACATCTAAAATAAGACCGAGGGGAGCAACAACAGCAAACTCAGTCTGAGATCTTATGAATGGTTTCACAGATAGGAGGTACCGCTAAAAATCCTGAAGAGATTAAGCATTTTGTTGAACTTCATATTAATAAAATATTTCTTAAATTAGGTGCTACTTGTATTATAGAATAATGTATGTTTTAATAAAGATCTTCAACAGCATAAACATTTCATTCTTCTAGAATTAGAAACCACTAGAAATTATGGGGTATATGCAATTACGGTATATATGCATTTGCATATATACCAATCTTAATACATACACAATTTTGTGTATACTTCCTCTTAAAGAGAACTGTATATATAAAAATATATGTATTGTAACATATTTTAACTTGACAACAGATGTGCAATTGAGACAGTTATTAGGAAGTGCAGCAACTTTTGTCTTTAAGAAATGTTTAGATACCTATAAATCTTCCTAGTACATAAAATATTTTTTATCTTTGAATTAACTTCTGTAAACATGAGTTTTGACAACTGAAAGAAATTACTGACATTGACAGATTTGTGAAAAACATTTTTGTTCACACTTTTCTTAATTCAGTTTGATCCTTTGTCCTATGTTTTTTTGAAGTGAGGATTTTGTTATTAAGAACCTAGATTTTCAACCTCCTGTTTATAGACTTCCCGCTGAAATCAGGTCACGCCTTTGGAGTAAATGGAATTTCTAAACATGAAGCATATTGTTTTCAATGGGTTTCGCATTTTAATTTGTTTTGTGATAGTAATTTTAGCACCCTGATTTTTTGAGGGGTGCACATTTTTCAGGTTGCATAATGCCAACAGTAATGTTGGGAAGTTATTTCTCCTCCCAACAAAGGTGGCAGAAGCACAATATACATATAACATAATTAAATAATTAAACAATAATTAAACATAGTTTAAATGGTACCAATTTTGCTGAAATTATTAGGAGAGGCAGTATTTCATTTTACACTACAGAGATCTTAATAGTGTTTATCATTTACTCTTTCAACACAAACAATTTTTAAAATACTCACAAGGGAGCAACAATTAATGAAAGACATTTCATAATAATTAATATCTTTCTAAGGCCAGACTACTATCCATAATGAAAATGCCATACATAACTTATGTAACCTTGATGAAACAGAAGGAGACAGATGTACCTCGGACCAGGGCATATTTTCTGCTGCTTTCTAGCTAATACCATTTAAAGAAAACTTTTCAAAAAAATCATTCCGTAGCAAGAAAATTTATTTTCATACATATCACTTGGCAAATTGTACTTGTCTTATTTATATGTGTAATCCTAATGTGGCTGACTTTGACATCATTTTATGTCAGGTCCACCCTGATAGAAAAGAATTGTAACCAAAACCTGATCTGGTGAAGAGTTAAAGCAAGCAGAATTTGTGAATTTTCAAGCAGAAGGCTTAGCAGCAATACGCTACATAATTTTACTGCCTACGCTATCATTTTAAATTGTCTGATTTTCTCATAGTGGAATCTCTGAGGTTTTAAAGGCTCTACAAACTAACCAAAAGCAACACCACTCCTGTGCTTGCACTTATGCTGAGTATTGTTAGGTAAGTAACTAGTTAGTTAACCCCCAAGAAGGTGCTTCATTATGGCAGAAGTCTGGGCTATCATCGTTGATAAAACCTGCACCTAGAAATTACCTGGAAAAGCTTTTGGCTTCACCAACCAAATATCCCTCAGAAGAGACTGATGTCCTCAGGTTTACCCATTCTGACTGCTTCCTTTGGCCCCAGGCATGGGGAATCTTTTTCACAGTTAACATTGTCAATGCACAGGCAGTTGGACATACATCACTTCAGATTTCTTGCCTTTCAACAGTATTACCTCAGTTTGGTAGAGGAGATCTAATGCTAGTCTAATTCCAGGAATAATTTCAAAGACATCTCAGCCATCTTTCTCAGGAAGATAGGTCACTAGCCATGCTCTGAAACACAGAATTATTAAGAACATTATAAAAATGTTTGCTATGATGCTTAGTCATTTTTTCAAAATTTAAATCTAACTTTAAATGACAAAAGCTCCCTTCTTTGATTCTATGTGCAATACACTGATGCAGAGGTGTGCTCCTCTACCAAGCAATGAGTCACTAATATTAGAGGTAGTATGACACACAAATACTTGCACTTATATTTTGCTTTGACATTCTTGTCTTAATAAATTCATTTGTATTAGAGTAAAAGGGCAAATAAAATAGAAATATGCAATGCCTAAGAAAATGAAAAGTACTTGAAACTTCCTAGTTTTAACCCTAGTTCTGATAATATCTTGTACTTTACCTATATATAAAATCTACCTCTGTGTATACCTCTATTGATGTGAAAAGGGAATAAAAACATAATTTACTGTTTGCCAAGGTGACTGTGAGGATTTTTTCTCAAAGCAGCTATACTGTTTTAAGTCATTACATGATAGATATTACTACTAGTGGAGGTTTGTGCAGTAAATCTCTTTCAGAAAAATATTCTCTCGACAAAAATATCAGCTTAGAGCATGAGCAATACATAAGATAATTTTGCAGGAGTGAGCAGTATCTGTTTAACTTAGTGGGGTTTTTTTTTGTACTTAGCTTGCTACGATTTTACCAGCAGAAATTCCAAACTATTTGACTCTAACTAAAGAGACCAGACTAAACTCTCTATCAAGGGCAGAAATGGAAGCAACCTGGACTGAAGCTGTCCCATTTTATCTCAAATCCAACTTGAGCTTGGCTTTCCTTTGTTGTTTTCATAGCCCAAGAATAGAATCTGTTTCAGACCAATATCTGTCTCAGCATATCATCTCTCTGCCTCCTCACCAGAAAGCATCACATAAAGGTTGATGGCTGACTCTCCCTTTCTGACAGCCAGGACAGAGCAGATACTTAGTGAGGATGGAGCTAAAGATCTACACAAGTCTTACCGTTTTTAGCACTAGGCCAAATACATCAGCAATCTTGCAAGCAGCCCTTGAGGAACTGGGAAAAAGAGATGGAGACTTTGATTAAGGAGTGTGGGAACAGAACTTCCAGCAGCAAGACCATCTGATTGTTACCACATTTCTCCTCATGGAGAGAAGCAAGGCACAGCTTTTCCCAGGAATATAGTTGGGACTCATGTTCTCTGAACATCAGAGAAAGAAAAACACAGTTCTTATCACTTGCTGTGCCTGTTTTGTACCAAAGTAGAATGGAATGTGGAGATTGTTTACCCAAAGTGAGGATGTTTTCTTCCCTTGGCCAATTGAGGCCAAGAGTGTGTCTGTGTTGAGATTGTCTGCTGGCAATCTCAACACAGTCAGCAAGAGTCATGGATGAGTGCAGTTGAGCTTGTGAGTGCATGGCAGATTCAATTGTAGATTTATAGAATAAAGTACTTCATCAGCCTTCTGGAGTCAGATGCCTCGTCCTTTTTCTCTCCCCTCATTGAGGGGGTTGCCTTGTTTTTGCAGTATCTGATGGCACCAAAACTCCAAATTCAGCTGTGTGCATCCCATGCACATAAAGCAGCACTGCTTCAAGACATACTCCAAAGTAAATCAGATAAATAACAGAAGAAAGCAGACTACTGGAATGTTAGCTGCATGCTGTGGCCAAGTGTAGAGTATTGGAAAGCATACCACAGAGATGTAAGCATAGAAAGAAATTTAGGGTTATGAAGTATTTTTAGAGTGAACATTAACTTAAGCACATATTTTGAATCATTCATTGGATAAAATTATAAGAACCTTAATATTACATATGAATATTGCCTTAACATAATAATAGTGTGCTTTGCATGTCTGGGTAAAAAATACAGTTCTGATAGGAGGAGTGCTGAATAATTTTATGCCTGTGGTTAGCTCAAGTTGTCATTCTGAAGTGGTAACAAAGTTCAGACAGTCAAAAGAGAAATGGAAAGACATAATTTATAATTTAAATGCAGTGCCATTCATAACCTTAAGATATTTAGTGAAGCTGTGAAAAAGATCTTTTTTCAAATTTCAAAGATAAGTAACATTAAAATAGACACGGACATTCACTGTCTATATCCTCCAGATACTGTCATTCTCTGAAGTGAATTCATTTTGCATTTTAAAATTATGTAATGACATGAAATACAACAGCACATTTTTTCAGAAAACATTTATCAGATGTAATTATGTTAGAAACATGCTAGTTGCTGGGTTTTTTTTTTCTTTGCTTTAAAAAGTGAATCATCTCCAAAGGCTGCATTATATAGTTAGGTGCTGCTAATCATTCACCTTATTAATTTGACTTTATGTTAAACGAAAGGTTCTTACCATTTAGTTCTTACATTTTAGTTCTTACATTTTCTGTCTTTAGTTCTTTAGTTCTTACATTTTCTGTCTTTCAAGTTGTGTCAGGCTGCAATGCAAGATGTGTTTGCATAAGAGCCTTAAGAATAATGTATTGTACATCCCTGATGTAGCTGTTTCATGAGGTCACCTCCCTCATTTGAGTTCATTTGTATGACTAATGCATGTAGAGTTAGGCATGTTCATTCAGCCCTGAGCCAGCAAACATTAGCACAGGGGCAAGGAAGTGAATCTGGGCAGAAGCCCCCTAGATTCAGTATGGGGACACAGAAACCTGCCACAGTTGAAAACAAGGTGTTTACAGGACAGGGACCTTTGAAAGAAATTAAAACACAAAGCAGTTCAACTCTTCTTTCATAGCAACCCATTAAATATACACACAAAAAAACCTGTTTACCTAATTTCCTAGTAATTTAATTTCAAATAGTATCAAAATACTTTATGTTGGGGGAAAAAAAGGACTATTCAACAGAATTATCTCTAACTCACTTAAAAAAAAAAAGAAAATAAATACTGGATAAATCACTAATATGATATTCTCTTTGTTGTGGTTACTCTCAGATAATTTCTACAACTGTGTCATTCTACAAAGAGCACTTTCTGACTGCAGTCCTCACAAACATGCTCCAGTAGCCTACTCCTGAAAATAAGTTACTATCTCATTGAAGTAACTGCTTCTTCAGCATGAGTTGCAATAGGGTTACATTTGAGTAAGGGCTGTCTATAGTGAAGCAATTTTCTATGCGCATGAAAAACCTTCCAAGAAGAATTTAACAAACAAGACCTCACTACTGCATTATCTGCATTTAATATGCAATATCTGCATTTAATATTAGATATGAGCAATCTAAATACCCTATAGGGGACTCTTGAGTGCATAAACATTTCCAAAATTGAAAGTGACGTATTTTTGATGCACAGGAAGAACAGAACTTAATTTTTTTCAACCTTTTTTCTTCCTTTTTTTCCTTTTTCATTCCAAGTCTTTGGTTCAGTGAATTAAGTCATACAGCTAAGACAACAGGGATAATTTTTGTTCATTATCACTGCCGAAAAGAAAAAGGTAGGGTGAAGGAGATGGTGGGGGCAGAGGGAGAGAAGAGAGAAGAAGAGAGAAGAAAATTGGATCCATTCAGTAGATCAACAGATACATATGGTTAAGTGTAAAATCTACCCTTTTATAAGTTTATGTACGTAAGTGTAATGTTTATATGTAGACATGTTCATATACATATATATATACACACACACATTAATTTGGTATATGCTAGGTTCCAAAACACTATAATTTCTCTTTCATGAAGGAGATGCAGAAAGACTTATTTTGCTTACTAACAGCATTTAAGGGATTGCTTATTTTTTATACCATGCATATGTGATACTCCTGCTATATGAACTGAGAGAAGAAAGTTAAGTTTCTAGAGATTTTTCCATATAGTATGAGAATCAATTTATTGAAAAGTCAAGTTCTTGTTACAACTTCAAACTTCTGAAAACACAGTGGTCAAGTCAGTATTTTCCCATAGATAGTCAGGCTTTATAAACTAAGTGTTTATAAAACTCCTAAGCGCTTATAAAACTAAATATGAGAACAATATCTAGAACTTTATTAAGGTCACAGAAAAAAGGCTTTCCTTCATTAACAATTTTAGCTGCAAGTGCCACCTTACAGATCCTGGTGAGACAGAAATTATGAATAAGCTTGAGCTGCAACTGTTGGAAATGCCAGATTGTATTTTTTAAGACTGATATTTAAGAAAAAAAAATCAATAAATATAGTATTTTCCAGTCCAAAGAAAACAACTTTCCCATTTCAGTGGAGACATCAAATGTGCCCTCTCCAGGCTGCTTAACAATGGTCATTTCATTACCAACAGGTTCAGGAAAGAGCTACATGACACATATCCTCATCTCCTGGGCAAAGGCCCCTTAAGCATCCTCCAGTATATCAGCACCCTTCTGCTGCTGCAGACTCTGAGCCTCCTTCAGAGCTTATTCTTGCTCTGTCAGCAGCCTCAGGCCCTTGCTGAGCATCTCTTCTCCTGCTTACATCTCAACTACTTGCAACAGCCCAGCTCCCAGTAAGCCCTGTTACCAAGGAGATCTGGCTATCACTCACCACACATCTTCTATCACTCCAAGTCAGAACAGCCTTCCTTGCACACCATGGCTTAGTGTATCCTTGATTTGTCCTCCTTTTGTGCAGAAGCACCACTCACCTTCCTCACAGGCTTATTAATTATACCCTCCTGCACCACTCACCTCCTTTCTTGTGTGTGATTTCAGGCTCTCTCCTGAGCTCACTATTTCCAGATAATGCTGACAGGTGTTAGTGATGCAGCAATTAGTCCACCACCACTATCATAGTGTGCTGTGGGCAGCTTCTGTGTGAGGAAATGGCTTCCTAGCCTAAAACTGCTAGACTTTTACTAGCGAAAGAATTCCTTCCAGCAATTTAAATGAGTTATTGATGCTGACTCTTATTTTAATTTTTTTGTTCTTCCTCTCAGATTCTGTGTCAAAACATCCCTCTTTTTCATTCCATCTTTTCAAAACTTATTTTCAGGATTACACTGCAAACTCTCTTGCAAACAATCCCCTCAATCACCTGTGCCATTTTCTGCAGCTTCACTTGCCTACTTACTCTGAAAACACAAGACGAAAAAACACCTGAAAATAAACTCCTAGTAAGATGACTGATTTTACTTTTTTTTTTGCTATAATCTCAATTGTAATATAAACAGCAAAATGACACTAGGCATAGATAATTGCTAAAAAGAAAAAAAACCCCAAGCATTAATATATTAATACTTGAAAATCAGGTTTCTACAAGCTCTGTGTTTTTCAGCAGCAGAAATAAGTGCTTATCATTTCTGGAAAAATGGGTGACATTGTACAAGAAATCTGAAGCAAGATTTTCCATGAAATTTGGCAGAGTGAAAAAACCCAAACCCAAGCTCTGCTATCTTTGGTTTCCCACAGAACAGCATTAAATCCCAGGCTTTAGAAGTACTATATCTCTTCTGTGTAGAATGAAAGATACCAAGATTCTCATTAATTGTGTGTTTACTTCTGCATGACAGCAGTAGCAAAATATTGGAAAGTTGCAAATAACAGTAAAATGAAAGACTCCATGGGAAAAGTTTATAATATACTCAGAAGGTTGTGTAAAAGCACAGATTGTACCAAGGAAATGAGAATAAAAAGTTGCAAGGACTAGGCTGGGAAAAGTGCTGTTTAGTGATACAACAATGTGTACTTATCTGCAGTCAAGCAGAGTGCTTGTATTTCACAAACTCAGTGTAACTGGGCCATGTCAATGACTAAGATAAGAGATAGGTGATACCTGTGATAGTTTTAACGCATCAGCAGCTGGCGTACTTCTGCATAAGTGGGCATTAAATGAAACATTTAGGTGAGCAGTGAGTTGCACAACTTTGCTAGAAATTGTTCAGGGCAAATTTCTTTATTCAGAACAAAATCTAAATCTTAGCACTCAGCTGATTAAAAAACTCCAAACATAATAATGAGTTGTATGAAAGTCACCATCATGTATGAACACCCATAATATTCAGAGTTTTTCCTATTCATCTGTACTTAATGAATTCTAAGCTTAAAATTCAAATTTTAATTTCTTGGGAATATATTCTAAGTCAGATTTTCCCAGCACAGGGTCCACTGAAATGTAGGCATGGATTTTGCAATTGTTCACAGGATCCCTCAGGTGACAAATCAGGCCCTATTCTGATTTGTTCTCTGGACTCAAACAAAAAAGCCCAATCAATGTTTAGATAAAGTGAAAGACTGGCTCTTTCTGTGGTGCAATGCCACAGTCTGGAGGAGAGAAGTGTTGAACAATGAAGTCCTGTCTGAAGTGTCAGAATTACGGATAGACCCATTTCCACAAGAAAGCAGTGATTGGATGTAGCCGAGTAGTAAGATCAGTAGGTGAAGAAACACAATCAAGAATGTATATGAAGAAAATCAGAATATATGATTGTTATCTGGCAATTGGTAGATGTGTGAGAGGAAGTGTACACACAGGTTTTTCTCTCTTTGTGGCTATGATTCTCACTTTTCAAATAAATAGTGTCAATAAATAAAGGGATAAAACTTTACCTTCTCAATTAAGAGTTTATAGAAATCCAGTAAGGTAACTAAGAATGACAGCAAGGAAGTTACTCTGCTGCATAGGCAAGGATATCATTGCACCTAAAAAGAAGTTCACAGCAGAAAGTTTTGATATAAATTTTCTGTAGCTCCAAGAAAAGAAAAAGATAAATAATAAAGGCTTTAAGTTGAATGATTTTACCAAGGTCACTTTCATATAATCATGATTTTGTTGGAGACTGATTTATGAGTGGGCAGATTTGGCAAAAATGTCAAATCACAAGTTTTTTAAATAAATATTTTAAAGAATACTTTGGTTTCATTTCAAATAAATTACAGAGTTGTATATTTTTTCACATCTATTTCATAGGCTAAGGACACAGAAGAATTCTCTCGTAGAAATAACAACTGTAGAACAAAAAAAAAAAAAAACAAAGAGAGGACTCCTCTTAGTTTTAAAATTATTTCTTAATTTACATTAAGCCCAAGCTACATTTGGAGTATGAAGCCTATGGAAAATTGCAGATTTTTTTTCTCTATTGGAATTTCAGGATCCAACTACTACTACTGTTTTACTACTAAGAATACATATTTTTTCTTTGACTTTCTATCTTTGTTAGGCATGAAAATTTCTTGAAACATTAAAATTTTTAAGCATTAAATTATAACTTTTTAAGCATTTTTAACCTTCTTAAACTTTTTTAAATGCTTTTTAAAGCTTTCTTAGGCATTTTATTTCCAAAGCAAGCATTTTTTTTTCCAAAGTTTGCTTTTACACAATTTCATCACAAGTTTGACAACAGAATCAAATGAGACCAGTGATGTAAACCTCACAGCAAATATTAAATAACCTCAGTTATTTAGCAAAAGCAACTTTACCTTGGGGTTGATTATTTCAATATTTATAACTTTCAAAATAAATATACTAACAAACATTCAGCAATATCACACACACCTTGCTTTAATTGTGATGGCAAAACCTGGAATTCCCCATGGCTCTTCCTAAGAAGAAGGTGGGTATCAGTTTGCTGAGGATGTGAATGGAGAGGAAGAGACAAAACAACACAGGCGAGGAAGGCAGCCAGGGCACCATGGGTAACACTGTTAGTAAAAAAAAGAGGCCAGAAGAAGGTCAAATATCTAGGTCAAATAAGGTAGGATAATGTTATCAGGAAGTCTTCATACAAAGGCAAAAGGGTCTGGAATTCCACCACAGGGTGATGAGTTTGAGAGACGTGCAAAACTTCACAGGGTGTGCCCAGCATCTTGCAGAATTATACTTGGAGACTAATTTTTCATCATTGTACATTAGTAGTGACTGCAGAATTGGGTTCCAAGTGTCTGGAAATGTGTCTGGAAAAATGATATTTTCTGTTTGTCAGATTATTTTCATTAAATGGAAGTATCTGAATGATATGAAGAAAAATCAAATGTACGATGAACAAAGTGAGTTCTGTTGTACTGTTGAAAAATTTACCGGGGCAGTAGTGGGCTCCTGTTCTTTTCAAGATAAAACACTTTAAGGAATAATCCCTCAGTGGCATAGAAAAACATAAGGTGACCTATTAGGTCTTCACCATGCTTTATTTCTGTGGAACTGAACAGAGTCAAAACAATAGAGCAGCATTAAGAAATCACAACCCTAGTTTAGGGCAAAAACCTTATTCCATCAATGTTTGTGTGACCTGTGAAAATGCAGGTAGGTAAGTCTTTGCTACCATGACAGAAATGGAACTACCAAAAATGCTAATGTTGGTGCTTTTGCAAATATGTGTTAATGCAGATATCCTAGTCCAGAACAAACTATACATCTGTTTTGAAGACTCCTACTTTCATGAAATAAGCATGAAATTTCATGAAATAATATAGGTAACAAAACAAGAAAGTAAGGCAATACTACCTGCCGTACAACACAAGTGTTGAATTAGAATATAAAGCATCCACTTGAAAGTACAGTCAAATGCCTGAGAATTATCCACTGCACTAACTTTATCTGAGCATAGTACTGTTTTACAGAAAATTACTGTGAAAAAGCCACAATAAAACCTTATCTATTCATTACTGATTTTTTTTTCATTTTGACTACTTTCTGTATAATTTTGACAATTACTTTCTCAGAGAATACTATGAAAAAATATTTTTTAAATATCATTATGCTAAAAAAACCCAATTAGAATAGTCATTCTTGTGATACAACACGTTTGCTATGTAAACCCACTGTAAGCCTCACACCCCCGACAGTAACACTCTCCCCTGTGTGAGATTTTTGGTTATCTTAAAATTTATTATACAGTTATATTTGGGTATTTTAAATCTCCTTCTCATTTTTCCCTGGATTTCTTCATCTATCAAAATTTTTTCCCTCCTGCTTTCAAAGTGGTCACTTCTATACCTTCCAGGAGTGTTGGGGCATCTTTTTGTTTAGTGCTTTTTTTCTGTAAAATGTTATGCTCAGTTAAAAAATTTGTCTCCTTTTAGCACAGCAATAAAATTACTTCCAGTCAACCTAACTGAAATAAATTTAGTCTAGGAGAAAATAGAATAGTCCTAAGCCACTGTGGCCCTCCTTATCTTGCATTCCATACTACATTCTGTATATTTTTTGTCATGGAAGCACTCAAAGCTGTGTTTTGTTCTCTGATCCAGTTTTGTTCAATGGCATATACTGTATATATACATTATTTGTTTTTAACTAAAGACATAGATAAAGTAAGTAGAAAAACACCATGTCAAATCACTGATCTTATTGACGCATTAGTTAAAGTTTGTTCAATATTTTGAATAGATCACATGGTAATTGTGTCAAGTTGTTTTTTTTTTTTGCCATTACTATAACTCAAAAAACCCAGTCTTTTGGTTTCTTCTAGAGGAGGCATATATCCTTACAAAGCCTGTGTGATTCCCTCCCTTTATTTTAAGGGAATCAGAAAGATGAATCCTCTGTTTTTTCAGCTGTCATACATTGTGCTATGAATGTCACAGCCTCCGCACACTTAGGGCCACGTCTGTCAAAGGTAGAACAATTTTTAGCAAAGGATGCTATCAAATATACTACAGGACTGAGTCTATATAAGGTCCATGAGAAGAAATGGACTGTCATTCCTAATCTGGGGGAAAAAGCTAATATTTTTATTCCTCTGCACACACTATCTCCTCAAATTCAAAGACAGATTATTTTGAAGTGTTTGCATTTACATATGAATTATAAACCACTAACTTACAGGAATATGTAAATTAGATAGGCATCTCATATGGGACATAAAAAGTGAATTTTTTATCTTTAAGAGAAAACTTAGGTGTCCAAGCATGTAACCTTTACAAGCATAAAAACTCCTATGTGAATATACCCTATAAGCTTTTACTTAAAATGTTGTAAATCTAAAGTAACTGCTCTGACTTTAATACCTTTACTCAAGATGTGCCCCTTCTACAGATGAGATTAGCATTTGGCTTTTTAACCTCAATTAAACTCCATGCACACATAATATCTTACTATGAAAGTCAGGATGGCTGAAACAGGTGGTCTGCATGAAACACTATCAGTAGGGAAATGTTTAGACTGTGAATTTTAGAGGAATGTTTAGGCATATAATGGGCTTAGTTAAGTCAGTGGCATTAATTATTCACCAGCAGTGTCTCTGGGCAGAATGCTGAATTTAGAGCAACTTTGGGTGTACAGTTCTCAGAGTCAGTTTACTTAAGAAAAAGTACTTTTTAAAACATATGCTAAAGTAAAGAATGAGATTAGGGGCAATGTTCTGTCTTTGAGGCCTTTCTCTGGCTGAAGAATTAAAAAAATACTAGTTCTTCACTTATAGCCTAAACTATGACCCAACAGCCAAAATATCACCTTTACTTCTATTTCTGAGTATAAACTTCTAATTGGTATCAATTTTTCTTTTATTTTCCAACTTTCATAAAGGTAGCTCTCTATCAGTATCCAATTTTTATGAGACATCAGGTTCTTTCTTTTGTAGGAATCTCACAGTGATGCCCACCAGGCAGCTGATTTTTTTAGCAGAAACTCCTATTAGAGTCAGTGGGAAATTCTAATTAAAAATCCATGTCACAATCTGACCCAAAATGAGTGAAAAATTCTTTGTGAAAGTCAAGAAATAAATGACATTTACTTCAAAACTGGAGGCTTTGAATGACCTAGAAGTGTATGCTGAAGCATATGCATTGTCTTTGGCTTTTGACTACTTTTCAGGAACATAGAGAAAAACAATCTGATTATAAATTGATTGAGAAACAGGCAGAAAAAACAAACTCATATCAACTGTCTGTGTGGAGATTTTTGCCATGTTCTGTTACATATATTTCATGCTTAGTAAAAAAATAAAAAAGAAATGTAATTATCAAGTATTCCATTTTGATTGTTATTACTTTAGAGGTATAGTTTATATTCTTAAAATGTTCCCACATACTTTTCATTTCAAACAACTGTTACACCACTGACACACTGACAATATCACTGGCATTTATTTTCATATTGTGTGTTGCAGTATTTTTCTATTAACTATTCAAAAATACCACCTTCTTTAAAATACTAAATTTTCATTTAAAATTAGTAAGTTAGATATATATATATATGCTGATTTTGGTACCTTGTAACTTCATTTTTGAGATTAATTTTTAAATTGTAAAATCTGTTTATACTTGTGAAAGTTAGAAAAATCTCTATTGTATAACAATGAACCTTTTATTTTCCACCTATTGAATTAAATGTGGAAGTAATATTAGAATATCTAAACCACTGCCTTGAAAGATTAATTTGGAAATTAATCTTTGACACAAAATACATTCAGAAGCAATACATTTTTAAACCTTTTTATTTACTCTGAACTGGAACATCTATAGTTTTAAATTGCCTTTATGCCAGACATGGAAAAAAACTTTGCAAAATGTTGTGCTTCAACAAAAATAATTCCCCTTCTTACTTTAGACACTGTAGTCTTAGGTGAACATGTTTCTGACAATGTTTTTCACTATATTAAGTCACTTCATCAAGCAAGTAAGCAGGATTTATCTTGTGGTCTTGGTGTTTGGTATTTGCGTTTGGTGAGGGGGCATTTTTTGTTTGTTAGTTTGCTTGCTTTTGTTTTCTTGGAGATGGTTGTTTTCTTTTTTATAATTTAGGCTCAAGTTCAGAACAAACTTTTTTAATAGGTTAAAATGGCCACATTTAATAGCCACTGCATCAGACTTGCAATCAAAAAATATAGGAACTCTGCTCTTTGTACCAAAGTGTTGTGCAGGCAAAATCAAATGTTATCAATAGAGGGATGTAAACTTAAAAAAATAAAACTAATGCAGAAATTGGTATCTGCACTACTATCTGTATAGAATAATAGGTGGGAATCTAGAAAACCTGGCTTTAGTTCAATTTTTACTCACGTAAATTACCAGAAAATATTGCCAAACTTGGTGGTGACTGCTGTGACTAAAATAACTTTTTAAAATAAAGAGAAACACAGTCTTTCTTAGCTCTTCATTTGTATAGCTGAGAATCTGCCAAATTTCTGAGCAGGGGAATCAGTAGGTTTACTTAAATTGCTCCCTGTCAAAATAGAATCTTGCTCTTTATTACTCAGCTACATTTTATGTACACTAGTCACCAGTCTTGACTTAATTCTATTGTCCAAACTAATAAAAGTGATGTTTGAAGTGGATACATAAATGAGGAACTGTAAAAAAATGGAAAGTGATGCTTAGCTTTCCGATTAACTTAGGCAAGAATACATCTAACAAAGAAATTAAATTTAAAGTCACATGCCATGTATTACCTCAACAAAGATAATTTTTACTTGGATTTAGTATTTATTATATTCTACCTAGTTTAAACTAGTTAGGTTAACTAGCATACTCGATTATAATTTCCATTTTTGCAATTTTTAATTCTTTTTTATTTCTTTCTTTCATTTAAATCCATTTCTCATTTTTTTCTTTGTGAGAAATAAGTGTTTGTGTTTCTAGAACACAAATGCAACTGTAAAATTATCTACATTCTAGAATATAATATTACTATAATTAATTTCCCAATTTTTTCTTATTTTGGCATTTTAAAATCAATTGTAATATCATGTATTCCCATATGCAAATATTGCACCATGTTTCCGTAAAAGTCTTGGAGTGCTGTGATTTTCCTTTGTATAAAAGATTGTTAAGTGTACAGGCATTTTCAGCCATGCAACTACAACAACACTTCTAGACCTTGATTAGACAGGAGAGAAGGAATCTCACCTTTGACGCCATGAAAGCATATTAGGATGCTGTGGTTGTGATATTTTGTGAAAATCCCTTTGCTAGGATTGTCTTCTCCTGAGAAGCTGAGAAGGCCTCAGCTTCAAGTGTAAACAATTTGTTATCTGCTACTGTGGAATGCAGCAGGTGCTTTCTCGATTGGTCAATGTGAGATGTTTCTACTTGGCAACCAATCGAGGAGGCAGCAGCTCTTGGACTCTCTAGGAGTCACAGAACTTTGTTATTCATTCCTTTTCTATTCCTGTCTCGCCTTCTGATGATTCTTTCTCTCTGTTCTTTGTAGTATAGTTATAGTGTGGTCTTTTTAATATAATATATATCATAATATAATAAACCAGCTTTCTGAAATGGAGTCAAGATCTCTCCTTCGCTTCACCAAGTCCTGACTGCCCAGAAGACCCGCGGTAATAAATGGTGATCCCCGACGTGGCAATAGGATGCAGAGAAATATGTTTTAATAACAGACCAAACATTTTGCTTTCTTTCCTTTTTTGTTTTTCCCTGAGTAAAATCAAAACACTTCAGCAAACATGAAAATTTTCAATAGTAGTTTTTTTTCCTCTCCAGATGTGTTCTCAAGCACTTCCAGTTCTTCTGTTCTGAACTCATTCAACAAAAACACAGTGCTTGTCCCCACGAAAGGAAGAATCCTTCAGTAACAGGCAAGATAGAACCATGTACAGCAAATATGCAGGGTATCTGTTCTGATATCCTGCAGCTCAGCATTTAGGTTTTGTGCTTGACTGTTTTATCATCAATAAAGTTTGCAAGAGTTTGGATATTCACACAACACATTTCACCATTAGGAGAAAGAAAAGCTAGTTCATTTCTCACTAGTAAACTACAACAATATTTACAAAGAGCAAATCACATGCAAACCTTGACATTTCATATATGTCCAGGACCATTTTTTTGACATGCTGGATTTGTGCATAATAATAGTAATCACAAATGCAAAGTAGAATTCTTTGGTTATTTTCATATTGCATCTAGTAAACTAAAACTTAAGAGTATGTCCTTCTTACTAGGGAAAGGGTATAGTCCAGTATACAAAAATAGTTTTTATCTCTGTGCAGTATTTAGGATAAAGGCTTCAGCACCAAGAAAGGATAAGAAATTTTAAACTTGACTCAGTTGTAAAACAACCCCCACTTTCTCTCTAGGTAAGGAATGCACCATCTAACCTCTCCCAGGATGATGGGAGATTTGACCATTCAGTAACAGAGCTGACTGATTGTCAGTATTTAATTATACTCATATGAATTTCTTCTAGGTGCTCCATCAGATGACTCAGATTCTCAGATGGAAAGTGGAAGCATACCCCAGTTCCACTGATGGCAGTCAACTGAAAAGCTCCCACTTATCCGTTTTCCCGATCTACTCTGGTTTTCTGGAGACTGGTATTAAAGCTCAGAGAGGAGCAGTCAAGTTTTTTTCTGTGGGCTTTTCTGCCAGAAATTCCTGATATCCTACACGACATTTCACTGATTGCTAGATTTGGATCAGAAAATAAATTTCCTTGAGGGCACATTGGCTCTGCCTTGAGACTTTATTGTTCTTTCCTCTGCATTTGAGAAGGGAAATTATGGTCTTTCAGCTGCTGAGTGTCTGCTACAAGATGCTGAACATTCTCAGCTTCTATTAAAATTAAAATCAGCATACCACAGAAGGCACTTTGCATTTTGCAGGACTGCATCTTTGCTTGGTCCTGAAGAGAGAAGGGCAAGGCAGGTATTAACCTGGCCAAAGCATGAAAGTTTCGAGAACTTCAGTTGATCTGCCTAACCTATCTTCACTGAAAAGAGAGTTGTCACCTAAATGTGCAACTAACATGGAAAAAAAATGCAGTTACCAGTTCTTGGAATAATAAAACATAAAATCAGACCAAGATCCAAACTGGTTCCCAAGAAGTGCTGAATATGCTCTTGAGCATATATGTTCTTTGAGGCCATGTCTGAACAGAAAACTCATTCAGGCAAAATAATATAGCATATGTTTACTAGTTAAAACAAACTAAACACCTTATTAATAAACAATGCCGAATATTCCTTAATTATACATGTATAAATAAACTCCAGGTTAGATACCTGCAGCAGCAACTCAGCTGTGCCCATTATTGCCTCAAGATGATGGCAAACTATGAATTTCCCAGTGAAAATATGTACATTTAGGTCTTTAATGAAGAATTTCAAATTAAAAAGAAAAATATTTTGAAAGAATAAGAATTCCCTCAAGCTTTCTTAATATATAGAAAATTACTTTTATAAAGACATATAATTTTGGAGGAAGGTCATCTCTCAAGGTCTTCTAAAAGGCAGTTACAGAGCTGAGAGATTACCCTGCTTAAAAAATAATAAAAGCCTCCAAGTAGTGAGCTTCACAATCAAGTGTACCTTATTTTATTATTAATAAACATTTATGAAGAATTTTATATATGAATTGCCTTCTCTCCATCTATGTATACCTATACATCTTATACATTAATGTAAATATTTGAGACTACACATATAATTCCTCACATACACATGTATACATGGTGAGCGTTTTGTAAAATGCTGTATTACTTTCAATATCTTTGCAAATAAAGATAGGAAAAGGGTTTTTTTTAATCCTGATTTACAAGTTAAAATCAACAGATCACATTTTGGTATTTTAGAATCTCCATAACTTTATATTTTATTTCATTACTACTTGAAATTTACATTTTATGGAAGATTTTAAATGGAAGTTAGCATACCAAGACAAGTTTAAAAGATGTTAAAATTCTTCCAATATTCTTAACTGATTAAAGGAAATTTGATGTTATTTCCTTCAATAGGTTTTTTGCATTTGTGAGGAAGACTTAATTGTTTTGTGAAATATTGACTAAAATACAGCTTATCCATCTGTAATCTGCCCCAAACTTTCTGTACAGAAGGGCTTATAACTAAGCTATACGCACATTTTATAGCTAGCTTAAAGAGAAATCATGTAGCAAAACCACAATTCATGTTATTTTCTAAAAACTTTGTTGTAATAATCCATTTTTATCCAAATCTATTATATATTAAGTACAAATTTGTCTGGAACTTTAACCTAGATTGTAAAAAATAAATTTCACAAATACATTGTAGCATAAGTCTTCATGGCAAAATTATAATAAAACTTCTTATAGTAAATTACTGTGCAGATACACTCAATTTTGTATAAAGTTTATTCTTAGCTTTGCAATGCTTTACATTCTGACTTATTGATGAGACTCTGATTTTACTCATCACTGCACATTTGCACATTTTTTCCTCTTTAAGTACGTATCCTTTATATCCTTTCCTGCTGTTTGGTAGGGTGAATCAACCAGAGAAACTGGATGCACATAATATATATGGGGCTATTTTTTGACAATCTTACTTCCACAATCCCCTACCATATTTGTTAGGTTGGCCTTATAAAACAAGCTTTTCAACCTTAATCCTCATTTAAATACTGGAAAAATGCATGCTACTACTATTATTATTGTTGTTGTTGTTGTTTTGTTTTGTTTTGTTTTGCTGTGTTTTGTTTTGTTATTGTTACTGTTATTGGCAAAAAGGGCTGGCAAACCTGAGGGGAGAAAATAAATCATTTGATTCTCTTCTCATTTTAAATCATGGCAAATACAAATTAATTCTGTTAACTATCACTAGGGACAACTAAAATCAATAGGTCAGACAATATCCTGGTTTTGAATGGTTGGTTTCTAACACTGATGCCCTCACTGCAAAAAGATCTTCTTCTCACTTAGTTACCCTAAAGGACAGCAAAGCTCTCATCCCAAGACCAGCAACTATGTGTTTGCTCTCTGTGTTTAATTCTGACAGTAAAATCATCCTCTGCACCTATATGGAGGAAAAGATAGCAAGCACAGAATATCTGAGGGGGAAAACAAGGAATGGAATGTGGAGAAACTGCAAGAGACAGATGCTGTGAAGGCTATACCCACACTTGCACCAACCCCTTTGTGACATTTAATGCACACCAAGATATAGTTGGCATCATGAAATGGCAAGGCAGTATTTGAGCAAAAAAGACTGTGTGAGAAAACATGTAAGACAACCCCACTGACTTTGTCATGCCTAGTTACTATTGGAAATTAAAAGGGAAAAAAAAAGTTAAAATTAATTTCCTTACAATTCAGAATATTCTCTGATACTGTGATTCTGTGATTTAGTGTTGATAGCACTTTTTTTTCCACTTTTATTTCCTTTTTAAAAAACATATAATTTCTAATTTTTTTGAAAAGTCTTTTTTCCTCTTTAATTTGGCAAACAATGGCCAAAGAAGTTCTACACTGGAGTCAATTCTCTCTAGGTAGTTCATTCTATATTGTACATTAAATATAATCTATATTGCATATAGTATATATACATGTGTGTATAAATATAGACATATAGATATATGTATATATATGTATAACTAGAAATGGTGCACAGCAGTGATGGTGCCAGTAAGACATAGAGAACAACTCAGAGACCCCAAATCAGCTCTCATAGCATACTGTCAAAGTGCTTGAATTTGGTAGGCTGGATTATATTCTTCTTATTGAACAAGGTGGCTGAACATTCCTGCTATGCGAAAACTGAAAGTTAAGGATGAAACCAGGACAGATCTCTCTGAAATTAACTTGGCCTTGTATTCTGTCAGTGTCTACTCAAACACAATAAATATTTGACACGCAGTAATTTTAACCTTGTACAGGCATTCATAAGGAGATCTTGATTTTTCAATACTACCAACATCATTCATTGACTTCAGTAGAAAGATGAAAGCATCTTTAAAAGACAGTGCAAACTGCCAAACCACAAAAATTTAAAGATACCTTTTTTTGACCATTGTATTTGTAAACATGTTGCTATAGACCACAATATAATGATAAAAAATATGCTGTATTTGTACTTCACGCACTCACAGAAAGGAGTAATTCATACATTGTGTTACCAGAAACTGTGGAAAAAAAGGCAAAAGTAGTAGATATCTATGGAGTGTCGAATAAATGGGAGGATTGTGCCAATATCTAATATAATTAGACCTTCAAGATCTTCAGCACCTTTTAATTTCTGATTTTTAAAATTTATATTTCAAGATAATATTTGTATTCCTATCACTCCAGTGATGGTATCTGGGCAGCAAACACTATCACAGTAAGTCTCTATTATACATGCTTCTCAAAATGAGTGTGCAGACAAGCTATTCACATTTATCTTTAGAACACATTTTATTTGAAGATTAGTGTGAGGCGAAAACATCACCTGGAATCAAATCTAAATCAAAACTATCTAATAATAAAAATTTATAGATGAAAATAAGGTATAAGAGCTGATCTAGTCAATCCTTTCAAGACACAGAACTGTAACCTGCAATAAGTTCCATGGAGTATTCTTTACTCCGGATTTAAATGGATCAGTCTATGGAGTCAACATTATTTTCTTTCAATCTAACCCACCATCCACCTCCTCACTAGTTTTTCAGATACTCAGACAACAATCTCCTGTGTTCACATTCTTAATTACCTTTCCTAGGTACATAGTTGATCACATCAGCATGGCCCTTATGTTACGCTGTGTTTTGTGTTTTATTGGTCAGCTTTTGGTTGACATTAAAGAAAACTTGACCAACACAATGCAAGCCTTTGCTTGCTGAAATTATTTCTTATCTGAACAGCCATACATATTTCCCTTGAGCATCAGTTAGCTTAGTCACTTCTTATAAGCTTTTCTTCTGAAGCAATGCCTCCATTCTGTTATCTTAATATTTTTTTTCCATTTTTTTCTCTGCATCTTCTTGGTTTGACTTATTATACATCTTTTTTAATGGCAAGTTGTATTCTAGGTAGTCTAATATTCCTATGCCAAAATTATGGGGTCCCAGCAGGATGCTTTAAAATACATATGGATATGAGGGATTGATGCTATTTCTTTTTATGTGTTTGTATTTTTTTAATCACATTTTATCCTTGTAACTTGTTCTTTTCACCTGCTGGTCTCTTTCTATTACTCAGTATCTGTATCCATTGAATATTTATTTGTGCTTCATATTTTTTTCCATTTACATAATCATTACCATTTTTTACTTGTTAAATCTTATGTCTAGATTTCCAGAAAATATTGATAACCTGTCTTGATTATGATAATTCTTTTGCTTTTCCTACAAGTTTTCATAGCATCTCCAAACATAGTAACCTGAGTTGTTTCCTTTGCACTCTCCAAATTATTAATTAATAAATATGGTCATATTTAAATTCAGTATTCGTAGACCTAGATAATAAACGTTCTTAAAATTACTAAAGTGTCTGCAATTATTTAAGCTTTTTTTTGAGAGGGGGAACATTATTAATATTTTTTAATTATTAGAACATTAAAATTGCATATTCTTTAGCTTATTTTTTCGTTAACTCATTATTTTGAGAATACTTGAGCATTCAAATATCCTTTGGTCTTTAACACTATGTAACTGGTGGCAAGTTAGATGCAGAATTGGCACCTGAGGGAGCTAAGCCACAGGGATGAAACATTAAAAACAGAAAAAAATCCAGTTTAAAACTGAAAATACAGAAGATTGTATCCATTCATGAGAAATACCAATTTTATGTATGATAGCATGAACCTAAGACTGTTTTAGCAGCTCCTAATTTAAGGAGATGCTGAATTTAAAAGACACTTTAAGACAATAAAAGACTGCCTGAAAAGCAGGGACCTTACAGGTTTGGGCTCAATGACTGGGAGTCAGTACAGCATTTTTTTTTATTTGATAGGCCTTTATTTGATAGCCTACATTCCTACAGATACTTGAATATACACTGCTCATGAAACACTTATAAAAATATACACAAGATTACTTTTTTATAGATGCAAGTGGATTAACATTTTTAATTTCACTGAGAAATTAAACCTTTATGTTATATATAGTATCTTATGTTTATTGTGTGTAAAGCCAGGGAATGTTTCTGTATATTACATGTTTCAAGGAAAAATGTGATGAAATGGCTGACTTTCATTTCTATGAACGGGCATATCTCTTCAATGATCCTCTATTCATTTTGCAGATGTTGAGAGATAAGAGCAAAACAAGTGAATATGTCTAAGCAAAATGTTTCAAAATTGTATACTTTTGAAGAAACAGAAATATTTTTAAAATGTGCATTTATACTCAAAATTGACTCTTTCCCTCGGAAAATTTACATGTTTCAGCATTGTCTATCAGCAGCATTTAGAGCAGGAGTGATACCTTTCAAACACAGCATTTAGAAGTCACCACTTGTCATTACATGTAGCTGTATGTTCAAGAGGCTCGTAATAATAGCCTTTAATTAAACTGCAGACTGTTAGAGGTTTTCTGCTACCCTTTGCAGTTCTTAATGATTAGTTGTATCCAGTCTTTTATGCCAGACTTTAGGTTAAATTAAATAATTAAAATATACCTACAAGAGAAAGAAAGACATTATATACTTTAATTCGATTTCTGAATTTCATGGTTTTTAAAAATAATAACAGATGGTTTGATTTTCTTTTGTTGGCATACTAGAATTAGACATACATACATACATAGACATACACTTAAGAAAACCAGTAGATTTTTATGTCAATAATCAGTAAGCATGACACGTGTAAATGAGCTGTTTTCTATGCATGGCTGGCAAAAGTGCTAATTAAATAGTTCGTATTCAAGGCTATGCTTGTTCATTGTTTAGTGACATACAAATCCAGAGATGTGTGCCAGCAGACATTTTAAGTTGAATGTTTTCTCCTCTATGTTCTTTGCCATGAAATGGAGGCACCATGATGAGAACATCAGTGCAAGCAAAACACTGAAATATGCTTTAGTAATGTTTTAACCATGTAGTGTCACTAGTCTAGTTTTCTAATGAATTTTTAATTTCTTTCCTCACATGAGGACCTTATGAGTTATTGCTGATGCATATCAAATCATATACAAGAGTAGTTTTCTCCCTAAATTTACATAAAATGGCTAAATGCTAATGCACCAAATGGGGCTTACTGTATCTGGTACAGTAAGTATGTCTTGCAAGTTTTCTGCAATCAATCTCCTGTATTTCATCAGCAGCCAGATAAAGGTCTTTTCTGAAAAGGGAAAATAAAAGCTATTGCGTGTACACTGAGATCTGATGATGCCTGTGATGATTTCTACAGGGTGATGAGAACCCAGTCTAGAATTAAAATTTGCATGAGACTGAAAATAAAGTTATTTTACAGATAAAGCTAAATGGACAGCCTAGTGCTTCTAATAACCACCAGGCTGCTTATTGAGGCTTTCCACATTTAGCAATGAATACTGACTTGAAAACACACATAACCCATTGTTTTAATTTTACAATTACTGATGTATCTCTAACACTCCCTGTTAAGTCTATAGCCACTGAAATCTTGCTATCTCCTCACTGTTCCTCAGTGTAGTTTAAAACTGCTGTTCTTCTCTGTTACATACACTCACCTTTCACCCATATTAACTCTTCCCTTCTTGTCCTCCTTCTAATAGAAATTCTATATATTAGCCAAGCAAGTTCACAGTAAGAATGGCATCTGTTGTAATATTATTAACCGAAAACAAACTCCTTACAGTTAATGAAGGAAACTTGGTTCTCTCTTTTTTATTTTTGATATCTGGAACATTTTTGACCTGGTGAAAATAAAGTGCTATTTAAAAATAAATGTATGTTTTTTCCTACACTTATTTTGAATTAGTCTTGATAAATAATTAAGGAATTCATAATATATTATTTAGATGCAACAGTTTTACGAATTTCACAGGTATTTCAACTACAATTATAATAACTTATTTATCAGTAAAAACTTTACATAATCACACTTCCAAATCCAGTGGACTGGATAGATATCAGAAGGGCATCCAAGAATGTGCATAATGACTCTGGGCATTAGATTAACTTAATAATGTAGTGCTGTGCAAAATGTTACAATATATTACGTAGTTGTATATGATGAATAATTTTTAAAATATGAAAGGAAATAATCACTGTCTTCTCAGTTTTATTTTAAGCAAAAGCTAATATTTGCACAGAGGCTAGGAATTAAATTATTCTATAGGAAATAAAGTATTATTCCTACAAAACCAGAAGAAATTAAATGAAAATATAATTTATAATATCATCCCAGAGTCTCTCTCCAACTACTGTGGGAAATACTGATTTAATTATAGTATCATTAAATGGTTACTCGATTTTTTGTAGTTTAGTCTATATCAGGGGTAAAGGACAATGCAGGGAAGAAATGGATGTTTTTGATACTGTCAATACTCACAGTCTGGGGACAGAGGTGACTTACTTCTGGTAACTGTGTTATGGATCTGTGTTATGGCATAACTATGAATATTCCCTCAGCACATGAAGTCACAGAATCAGAGAAGCACAAGTCTAACTAAGCTGGAAAAGACTTTTTGGAGACAAATGAGGTAGAGTGTATGGATACAAAGGAACATAGTAAACTCACTTCTTGACAGTGCAAATGCTGATACAGATCGTAGGTTTCCAGATTCAAAATTATGAGTTTTTATATGCCAAATGCCCATGTATATAAAAGAGGATCTGCATAGCTGTTATATGAGCCCAGCCACATAAGAATTATGGGAATTTAGAGGAGGACATAAATTTAATATTCATAAATTTCCCAGCAATATATTTATGTCCACTGGTAAGACATTGGTAACTCATAAAATCCTGAGTACTCAGCTGAAGAGGAATCTCTACAATGTATGCTTACACCAATTACAGTCATAGAGAAGTGGTCTATTTTGAAACAATTTTCTAATGTGAAAAATAAGTAAGTTATCTCTGGCTCTGTACCTTCCTACACACCTAGAGTGAATTCTGACATGCTACAGCAGCAATTGCTTTCTGTGACAGAAAATAGCTAAAGAGAGTAATTAATATACACACACACACACATACACACACACACACACACACACAAACATATTATGGCTAATTTTAAAAAGAAAGCTAATTTTACCTTTTCTGGTCTATCACAACTGCTGCTGAATTAGATGAGAGGAAACTGCATATGTGCGATACCATCCTTTCTGTGCAGGTTTTCTCTTACTGACTCCAGTTTTCTCATACAAGGTTATTGTAGGTTAGATTCCAAATACATTAAATCAGTACTGTTATTCTGATGATAATTATATTATTTTATTACACCCTAAAATCTTGTTTCTTAAAGATAGTATTCTACATGGAGTATTTTTTATGTTAATGTCCCTTTCAGTCAACTGATATTATTAACAGAGACATTTTTTATTCTTAAAAAAATCATAGTTAAATAACTACTATATGCCCCTTTTAATTGATACAGGGTTTATTCTGAAGGAAAAGTTATCCCATTCAGACCATACAGGTTGTTTTCCAAAAGGTGAAATGCTGTTCCTATTTGAGTCACAGATAGACTTACCAAGTTTTGATCCAAAGCACAAAATATTAATTTTTACCAACAAATTATTCTAAAGCTCTAAAGAAGACAAACTGCTGACTGTCATATTAATTTACTTATAAAGTTAATTTTGACCTGGCTTCTACTTTCCCCATGCTGAGATACAATCTAGAAGTCAAAAGGCTAAGCAGAAGGTGATTCCTTATCACAATTCCCTGTACACTGGCAGTTTCCTTACTTTATTTATTATGTTGATGTGCTGATCTTGCTCCCTTCTGCAACCTTGCTCACCCACCTCACAGTACCATCAAAGCCATAATAGTAATTAAGCAAAGAACATCTGGGTTCTTATCACAGTTCAGCACAGATATTTAAATAATCAATGTTGAGGAGGAGTGAATACCGGTTCACTATTACTTGTGGTGCGAATCTTGGGCCTGTCCTGGCCAGTTCCAGAAGCTGGACTTCAATGATCCTTGTGGGTCCCTTCCAACTTAGGACATTCTATGATTCTGTGCTTCAGATTTCAGTAAGAGCTGAAGGAACTGAGAAATATGGCAACAAAGCATCTACAGCTGAAGGACAAAGATCAGTTTTGCCTTTAACTCAGTGCATCCCATGATTTTCCCTACATTAAATATAAGAGTTTACCATTCTAGCACAAACCACTTTTAAAATGTGTTTTTATGGTGTAAGCCAGGCACAGAAATTCCAGAGGCAGTTATGGACTTTTAAATGAACAGCAAAGCATGTTTGGTATGAGGTGACAGCAGAGCCCTCCAAAGAGCCTTTGAGTGGCATATGCAGAGAGGGTGGGTTGAGCTGCACCTGACAGTGCTGTTGAGCCAAGATGGTATAATTAGACCTGCATAGCATGATTTCTTCTTAATCTTTTCTGCGACTTACAACAAGTTAAAATATCCATGCACGATGTCATTAACTGGCTTTAGTAACTACTTAAGATCTGGATTTTTTTTTTCCAATCTCCCTTTTCGGAGGAGCACACCGGCGCGGCGGTTCAGTCGCGATAATACCTCAATTACTCGGCAACGGGGGGTAGAGAGCGCTGGCTGCCTCCAGAGGTGGCTCCTCGGCGGGCAGCGCTAATTAGAGGCTAACACACCAATTAATGGCAGTAATGCAGACCCGCGGCCGGAGAGAGGGCAGGAGCGATGAGGCCGGGCGAGGGGGTACCGGCTGGGTACTAGTGGGAAGAGGAGAGGCACGGAGCCACGTACCGGCACATCCCGGCGCATCCCGCCTCATCTCATGCGCGCCACCACCGGTCTCCTGGGAAACTCCAATGAGAGCGGTCGCCGAGCAGCGGGAACGGAGCCCGGAGACCGGACCGCAGCATCCTCTCGGCTGGGCTGAGGCTGCGGACGCTGGGGATGCTCTTCGGCGGCGCCGCCGCGGATCTGGGTCGGTGGCTTGGGCTTCGAACCAGCAGGATCAGCTTGGGGAGCCGTAGAGGGAATTGCGGCCTGGCAGGGAATCCGTGAGCCGAGTGCAACCTCTTCGTTTGCCAGGAGAATTTCTGTCCCCTTAAATCCCTTCCCCACCTCTGCAAGCATAGATTAGCATTAGTTGCATGGAATTATGGGGAAAATAGCTTTTTGAGCATTAGATTTAAAGACATAGACTGAACATTCCCTTTCCACTGCATTACTGCATACATCCCTAAAATCAGTCTGTACAACTTGATATCAGACTCAATCCTGATCTCCACAAAGTGGATGACACAAGTTCATCCATGTCAGACTCTGATCCTGGCAGGGTCACACCAGCTTTACACCATAAACTATGGATGTATATGTATACATACACAAATGTATGTCTATAATTATATGTTTATCCACCAATGAGAGCTTCAGAAAAAACAAAACAGGTTACTATTTACAAACAACAGCACAGGCTCCTTTCTTCTCCTTTCCCAATCCCAGAAAGGGCGATAAGAAATGCCCTAATATTTACCTCATGTGCTTGCTGTTTAATAGGAAATCTAATCGTCAAAGTCTGACATTTTCTGTCTTCTAAATTAAAATAATAGAGGATGTGAGGGGTAATAAATGTGCCCACTCCAGGGTGAGCAATCTCTGGAAATGGTGTATGCTTTAAAAATTTTAGTGGCCTTATTAAATAGTGTTTCTGTGAGACAGCTATGCACATATACCCGTTCTTCTAGCTGAAAGAAGTCAGAAGTCAGAAAACTGTTTTTAATTCAGATGGGAAGGAAGGGATCTGGCTAACAGGCAGTGTGTCCTTGGCTTCCCTACAAAGCAAAATATTTCACAACAACAATTTTTAATTGAAAGAAAAGTAATTAATCTACCCTATGCTATTGCATTTTAATGGAAACTTTAGGAAAGTGGAAGTGTGCACATGAATATATAAATTCATACAAACAACACTTCTTTGGTAGGTGAAAGAAACTCCCTCCTCCAACAGGTGCCAGCTTTTGTACAGCAGGCAGGGGTCTAATGAAGGCTTCTCTTTAAACCTCCCCATCACCTGCCTGCGTTGCCCTGCTTCTGCTCCAGATCCAGATGGCCCCAGCTGCCCCTCATTCACGAGCAGTTACATGAGCAAGTCAGAAGAAATTTTATCTAGCACCAACACCTGCCCAGTTATTCCACCAGTCCTCTGCCTGCCCCATGCACCAGCATTCCCAATGTCCAGGGCTGCAGCGATGGAACTGCTGAGAAATGCAGCAAATGGAGCTGCTTAAGACATGTGTTACTCAGCACAAAGGTAGTTGCAAATCATTTCAAGTATTTATGCCGGGAATTGTACTGTGCTTTATGAAATGCAGAGAGAATCATGGTCACCTAGGTTTAAAACACATTCTAACAAAGCACACACAACTCTTCACCATGCCTTTGAACCATTTCATAGTCTTCTCTGTGCATGAATCCTAAGCAGAGGACTGACCTGAACAGCACTCATAACAGAAACCATTATAAGGTGAGGATAAAAAAAGCAGTAGTTAAAAATTGAGAGAACTGAAAACTATCCTTTTGGTACCTGTGTAAACACTGAGATGCCCTGGTGGATTTCTTCCAGCACCTGAAGAAATACATTTCTCATTGCTTTGCTTGTGTGTTTAGCATTTCTGCTAAACACTAAAGAAGAAATCATCTTCCAGACTCATAAAGAGTGATCTGTGTACTGTAAAGTACATCTACTATTATTTTATCAGTCCTAAGCTGGAGGGTTAAAATATTTGCTGATTATAATTTAGTTTGCACAATTTATTTTTTAAATTTTCAGGAAATTATATCCAGCTCTATGTGCTGAAGTCATTTTAAGAAAATTAAAGTGTTTGTCTGTCTGAAATAACTTGTAAATGAACTAATTTTTTCCTCTGCCTTCTTTTGTTGTATTTCAAGCATTATGGGCACTAGTAAGGATATTAGTTCTAGTGTGGGAAAATATTATGATTGAGATCTGGTAACTTATTTGCAAACTTCAGGTTTTTCTTTACACTGTGCTGACATTTAGTACAGCCCTGTTGAGGAAAACAATGCTGCCATTCATAGCTCTAGACGCAGATTTCAATTGACTTAAGCGGGTATAATGAAACTTGGTCATTCACCAGTTGCCCATAATGTGTTCCTAAATTTTCTCTCAGAAAATTATAATGACTCAGTATTGTGTGGCTGCATAGACAAGGACACAGAACAAGAGAGACCAGTTTTGTCTGACGGTGTGAGAAAGTCGTCAAGGGATCTTTTCTTCCAGATGGTGTTAAATTCAGCTGCCTTTTTAACATTGGCCTTGCACAGCAATCTGCTGTTCTCTTTTCACAAAGGATAAGCCCCAATCCCTGCTAGTTAACATGCATACTCACACAACCTGCAACTACCTTCCAACTGTTTTACAATGCACTGGTGTGCTAAATAAACTTGATCCGGTCTCCTCCAGTGCTAGAACTGGCTTGGAGAGAAATGCCCACTTACAGTTCAACTTTTTGGGTTTGCGTTTTGGTTTCATTTCCTGTAACATAAAGCTTTTTCTTTGTTTGATAGAGTGACTTTTTTCCACACAAGCTTTGAGGGAACAACACGTAACAGGTAGATAATTCTAGGGAAGGATTACCTTTCCTAGTTACTTGCTGCATGAGCCTGTTAAAGCATAAAATTGAGGACCTGCTACCACATTTCCACATGCTCTCTTTCCCCAAGTCAGAAGTTTACTGTGTATAAGAAAAGGTGCAGAGAAGTGTGTCTCTGCTCATGAAGAAGTGAAGGAGTAAGAGCCGTAATAGTAATAATAGCCAATCATATTTTATTGACTGATAACCTCGTGACATTATTAAGATACAAAACAATTTAAGATGACAATGGCAAACACGCGATTATAATGCTGCTGTTTTCCTCTGATGTTTTCTTTCACAAATTTACACCGAAGACCAAGATGCAAGCAACAACTTAAGTAAATTAACCCCATTCATGCCTAAGTAAACAATAGCTTTCCCCAGAAAACAGCCTATCGCCTTAATTGAAGCTCGTTGAGAAATAAGACTGCGCACTTTGTCATGTAAATGTTAATTGTAGCAGACAACGGCTCTAGGTAAATAGCACCCCCAGACAAGCAGTTTAATGAGAGGCGGGCACTCTGCGGTGAAAGCCTGATTGCTCAAACACGGTTCTGATGTAAATAAACATAGTTCCCTTCTCCGGGCGCTGCAGCAGTAAAACTTGGAGCACACGTCGCCCAGACAAAACGGAGGTTTAACCTCAAAAGAGCCTAGCCGGGATCCCGGCCGGCACTGCCGGCGGCCACCGGGAGGACTCTCCGGCCGAAACTAAGGTTAACAGCTACAGAGAGGATGGGATAACTTTTGAAGCAAAATTCTTTGGTTTAGCTGCGCAGTACACCTGCTGCTTCCAGAACAAGCTAACTGGCTCCTTGTTCCATCCTTCTCGCAGTGCGGTGTGTGGCGTGAAGGTAAATATTACCAGTATAAGCCCCAAACCAATGTTTTTTTATAAGCAATTCAACATCAAAGTGAAAATACAAAATAAAATTAAATAATTATAAAAAGAGATGCGCAAAGTTTTGCCACAGACGGATGGAGACCGCTGACCCACATCCCTTATCGCTGATCTTATTTTAATCTGCCATACTAACTCAGTATCACATTCCAGTGTGCCTCTGGACAAACCTTTAGGTCAAGTCCAAAGAAAATATGTTGCCCTGAGCAATTAATCCCTCTCAATTTCACTGTGAGAGGTGCCTAAACCTACGTAATTATAAAGATAGTATTTGTTAAGAACACAGGACTGTTTGCATCCCGAGACGCCTGCCCTGATCTTCCCTTCCTCCATCGGGACCAAAACCCGCGTTCCCCCTCAACCTCCGCTGGAGAAAGGTGCCAGTTCCGCCCGGGCGCAAGTTACACTCTTCTTTCTCCCTTGGAGGGCACGGCGGGGTGCGGTGCAGGGGAAGCGGACGTGTTCTGCAGCCTCCTCCCTTCGTCCAGCATTTGGGATGGCTTTCTGGGATGTGGATGGGAAATGCTCTCGCGGGTGCCGGCGGTTGGCACCCCCAGCCCCAGCCCCGGCCCCGGCCCCCGCCGGGCTGTCTGTCATCGACCGCCGGGGCACGGCGCTGCCATTTGCCCCGAGCGTGGGAATGGGAGCCCCCAGCCGTTCACATCTCCTGCACGTCGTTTAACGGAATCAATTAGGCAAGGCAGACTCTCCGCTTCTCCACCTCCTCCCCTCCCCTCCTCTCCGTGTTTTTGTCAGGTCTGTATGCGTCCTAATTATTTCGGTATGGGATGCCAGAGCTGTTTCCAGGATAGACCTGATCATCCTTAAACAAAAAGAGAGGGGGCGCACAAGTGGGTTTTGGAGTAAATGTCACTTTCATTTCCAATGCTAGGTGCAGAGCAAGGCATAAAACATTTTTTCACACTTTGACGGGGGGAGGGCGATCTCGTCTCCATCATGTCTTTCTGCTTCAGTAGCTTCCTCAAGGAAACCCTCTCGAAACAGAGAAGCATCTATGCTCGCGTTTTGAATAGAGGAATAAAAATCGGCCATTACTTTTTTTCTCCATCTTTATGCAACTCTGCCGAGTTCTAAGTAGATATGAATTATTAAGCTTGTCTGCACTTTGGTGTAAACTTTTTCTGAAAGCCTGCTTTCACATGATTTGAAATTAACCTCAATGTTTTTTTTTTCTCAGATACACACCGACAGGTTTTGGGTTGGTTTGTTGCTCTTTTTTTGTTGTATTTGTGGGTTTTTTTCCCCCTCAGTTCAGTAGTCAGCTCTGTATCATCAGCACCACCATCGTCCTCATCACCAACTACCACCTTTATTTTTAAGGCCATTTCATTGCAATGAATCACTTTGCAAAATGAAACTCAGCATTAGGTTTCTAATAGAAAAAAAATCATCTTAGTGTGGTTTAACGCTGACTGATCTTGGTTTCTCTTTATTTATTTATTCAACAGCAATAATTGCACATACATTGTTTACCATCAGTACCATGTTCTCTCTGCAGCGGGTGAATGTCCATTCTGTGCCATGCGACAACTTCATATTCTGGAATAAGAATGCCATTTCACTTTCTTCAGTCTCACCTTTAGCTGTAAAAGTGTTAGATTCAATAAGCATTCCTGACCCTTTTCGATTTTTACTGTCTCTCGCAGCAGTCTTTCACTTTTACACACTGTACGATGATCTTGAAGGAGTTTTTACTTTCGGTTATCTAGCTTTATGAAGACCAAAACACTCATACAGCTAGATAACCAAAGATAACAACTCACTTCCCTCAGAATTTTTTTTTGTTCTTGCTATAATTCAGATTCTTTCTGACAAAAGTATTGTTTCCTCCATGAGCACTAGCTCTGCTTTAAAATGTCATCCTTTTATATAAGTATTTCAGTATGTATGTGCAGCTACAAAACGACCTCTTGCCTTCAAAGTTTATTCCAAATTTTTTGTTTCCGCCAGTAATTTTCGGCAAGGGTAGCCATCAATTCATCTCTTAATACCAAAAAACAAAACCAGCTATTAAGTTGCGTCAAGCTGCGTTAAGAGAGAGGAGCATCCATTCCTTTTCAGGCCCCTATTTGCATTGTAAATCGCTTCATTTTCACGAAAGACTACTTCGCCTCTATAAAGATGAAAAGCTCTCAGCAATTTCCAGTGCAGTGTAAGGAGGAACAAGAAGGTGGGGAAAATCCATTTCAGTAGGAAGTAACTAGATGATTCGAGGATGCGGCTCCTGATCCCCTTAGATTGTGCACATCATAGAGCTCTTTGCCAAGTGGTGGCAACTTGATTGTAAATATCTTGCCTGTGTGTGTATTTTAGAGGGGGGGGAAATTCGCCCTTTCTCGGAGGTCCTAAAGCTGGGGAGAAGAAGACGGCGGTCTTGCTGACTGCTGCTGCTCCCGGTCTGAAAGAAGGAGAAAAAGAGGGTTTTCAGTGCCAAAATGCGGGCCAGCCCGGCAAGGTCAGAGGTCCTGGACGGCAGGAAACCAAGATAATGATGATGTCATAAGAAACCTCGAGTACACACGGCTATTGATATGCATGAGCCACCAGCGGCCGGCTCAGGGACCGAGTCCGGTCTCGCCTCCAGCATCGCCGCCTCCGCCTCCCTGGTGCGGAGGATCCGCCCGCCGCCGTTACCTTTCTCCTCCTCTGCAGCACAGACCGCTCTAACATCCAGAGGCTGGGAGAGAGGACTCTACCCGGGGACGGTAAGCAGACTGTCCGACCCCAGGGAGCGCTGCTGCGCTTGTCTTTGGGCAGCCCTCGCTGGTGAGGAGGGATGCCGCGGCAGGGAGCTGGGCCTTGCGCTTGAAAGCTGGGAGAGGGGCTGTGCTACGCAATGAGTCGATATGTAATTACATTGACAATTTGCCCTGTCCTTGTCTATGAGGGATTTTTTTTTTTTTTTGGTTGGTTAGTTGCTTTGGGGAGAAAAGGTGTGTGCATTTTTATTTATTTTTACTCCGCATCTCTGTCGTGCTTCGCGCCCATCGTGATTCAGGTATTTACAGCGGGGCGGCCGTGCGAGGCGTTCTCCTCTGCCTGTCTGTGCGGGAAGCTGCGAGCAGCAGGCTCAGCGTATTCTGTAGCCTCTTTAACCTCTCTCCGCCCTTCTTCCCAGCCCCCGCTCCCTTCCAGCCTGTGTGTGTTTCTGTGTCTGTGTTAGAATGCAACACAGGTGAACATTGCAGCAATATTTACTAAGACCATACATCATCTGACGAAACACCTTAATAAAACAGCAGATTTATCGTATTTTTTTATTGACCTCATGCTAAGAGAAAAGAACTCATGCTGATGTTACTCATGGAACCGATAAAGTCTTGATGTGTTATGTAGAGTTTTACTCAGCTCTTCCTCCCCCCCCCCCCCACCCCCCAGTCCCCTGCTAAAAGAACATCGTACTTTGAATTATTTAACAATATAATTTGTATAGAATTTTCTCAAGTGCAAACATTAAAGGTCTCTTGAGTACATGTGATAAAATGAACCTTCTCACTGTGATCTACCATATTTACTGTTGAAATTAATAAATGCACTTCAACAGGTCTTGTGTGCTGTGTTCAGTATAAGATACATTAAAAAAAAAATCATTACAGACAGACTATAGACTGCTCAGAACTCCTAAAGGAACAACAAACAGAACAAGAGGACACAGTCTCAAGCTGCGCCAAGGGAGATACAGGCTAGAATTAAGGAGGAAGTTTTTCACAGAAAGAGTGGTCAAATACTGGAATCATCTGCCCAGGGAGGTGGTGGAGTCACCATCACTGGATGTGTTTAAAAAAAGACTGGATGTGGCACTTGGTGCCATGATCTAGTTGAGGTGTTAGGACATGGGTTGGACTCGATGATCTTAAAGGTTTCTTCCAACCTAAAAATTCTGTGATTCTGTGATTCTGTGAATACGAGGTTAAAATTCATGCTGCTGCTCTTCTAAGCTGCAAAATAAAACAGTGTCTAAGTACAATCACAGTCTATAGGTCACACAGCATTTAAGTGCATTTGTTTGTAAATTAATCTGCACTTACATACATTGCTATTTTTAGGTCGATTTTTTTTTTAATGTAGGGGGTTAAACTGAAGTCGTTGATGCTCTATGTTGGCTACAGAGCTTGCTTGTGTGATAAAGCTTGTGTCCCCTTGTGTGGACACAGGGGAGCTATACATACATGTGTCAGTCTAGGTGCATGTGTCTATGTGTTTGTTAACAGTTAAAATATATATGCGGGTGTATGTTACACGGGTTACACGTTAAACAACAACTGTATCAACAAGCCCATTGTAACTGCAATCACGGAAACATGAAAATGAGGGGAAAAATCCCATTTGTAAGACACGGCCCAAAATTAATACTGCCACCAAGAAGTAGCACACAGACATCCCTAATCTACTAACTGCTAAATCTGAATCCTACAGGGACATTACCAATTTACTTGTGTTTTCAGATTCTAAGACTTTGAAGCTAAGCACTTCTGTTTTAAACAGGTATTAGATATCCTGGTATGGACTGGGTTTTTTTGCCACCAGGAAAAAAACCAAAAAAACCAGTGTTTTTTTACCCAGGATACATAAGACCTACTTGTGGCAGTGTTCTTTGATGAAAATTTAGAACCTGGCAGAAAATGGTTAGAATTTTTATAATGCTGCATTATGTCTTAATGAGCTGCTTCATTGTCTCTTGGACTGTTCATGCACAACAGGGACAACTAAATCAGATATCTGAAGCAACCAGAGGCACATGATCACTTTGATTATTATACAAAATTCTAATGAGTTTATATGAGTTTTTCTGGGTTGGAAGATAGGCAAAATATATTTTTGTGGCAATAACTAGGGGCAGTTTTGTTGGTGATCAAGCATGTGTTGCACAGGACAGGCTTGTGAGCTTATGCATTAAATGCTTTCAGTCAGAGGCATGAAATTACAAGTGATCCTCATGTATTTGTGTGTGTGTGTGTGCATCTATGCTTACGTACAAGTGCATATATACATATGTGTATATATAATCCATATTAACATATGTATATGTTAAGTGCATGCATGTCACCAGCTGTCACACCACCAGATTTAAATGCAAGGTATGTTATTGTAAATTGGCATTTTTTCAAAGAGATAAAGCATATCTCTAAAACACCAAGCTTTCTGTTCATGGCCTCACTCACACACTAACTTGGGAAATAACTGCAATACACCTGACATATTTGGTTGATTAATCATTGAAGTCTAAGCACATCAAAAGAGCCAATGTGGTGGTTATCACCCAGTTGTTCATTAGTCTTATTACCAATTACATTTTCTAGCTCTGGGACATCAATAGCCTCAACATCATCATGAGTTTAACTATTTGTTTATTCTGAATACAAAAATATATTCAGGAGTTGTAAAGCACTTTTCTAAAACTGGACTGTTGCTAGCATGTCGAAAGTTTAAACAAAGCACAGTTGTGAAAATTCTGCCCAAAACATCATCTGGATTGTCAAAAGCAGCTGTTAACACTGCCCACTCTCTTCCAGTTTACATAATTGTATAAAACTTACTTATTCCAAAGTCACTGTAGAAATACCTGCCTATTGGAAGTTATGGGATACAAAACACTGACCTTTTCCTTCTAGCTCCCTAGCAAATTCCTGCTAATGGCTTGTAGATTGTCATGCTTGTTTTCTAATCTTTTAATAGGTCTCCAGATGGCTGTGATGTAAAGAAGAAATCCTGTATGGATTTCTTAAGAGCAAACCATCTCTAGTGACTTTAAAGAGGAATGCTTATGATTCTCTAATTATTGCAATCAGACCCCCATCCTATCTCCAGCAACCCCACCTTCTTTGAGAGGAGACACAGGAACCCCACTTAAACTGTTGTGATGTACATAAGAAGGGTATAGTGTTGCATAAACTCCCTTTTTGCACTAAATTATGACAAAAGTCATGGTAAACATTGCAGCATGCCAGTACAGTCCAAGCCATTTTTCTCTGCAGAGCAGCATCCCTTTTCTCCCATCCAGGTAAGTCACTCAACTGCCTCATCTTCAAATGAAGGTGGCATATAATTTCTTTTGTAACCACACTTTCATTTTACTGAAGGTTATACTTCTCTTACATTGAACATAAAGTATGCAAATACAATGTAGTAGTGTATCTACTACAAATACAAATTCAGAAATAAGAAAAGTCAGAGTATCAAGAATTCAAAGTCACAGAAAAAAAAATCAAACCCCCAAACACACATGTAAAATGTGGAAACCATGTGCCATTAAAGGATATGTATTCTGTCAGTAATGTATATGATATCATCTGACTTTTATTAAACAAAAAACAAACAAACAAAAATTACCATTTCTTGTTGCAACTGTAACTACCTGTGTTCTGTCTGAGTTGTTTAAACCTGAAAAATAGCCCCCTAAAAAGCAAAGGATTATAATTTAAACATCTTGTTCCAGAAATATATATGAATGGATAAATCTATGTGATTAGAAGGTGCTGAATATATTAACTTTTGGGGTTATTAGATAAATCACTAAAATGCTTGACCCTAGATTAAAGGTGGAAAAAACTAGCCACATTTCCTGCAGATGATTTAAGATGGCACAAAACAGATATGAGTGATATACTCCTGTATCTGCAGGGTTAAAGACAATAATCAATACTTACCAGAAATAATGGTAGTATTAATAATAGTATGAATAATATAATATGTGAATTTTTAACTGCATTGTTATTTCTGGAGAATTACACTTAAAAATAAAAGGTTTAAAATATTATTTGGGGCTGCTGAACAGAAGGGGTGAAAATTATAGAGGCAGATCTGGGATGAAAACTGTAGAGGTAGATCTGGAATTTTTGTACTATAAGCAGCCAGTTACTTAATAAAGGTTGGAGGCTCCACCTAGCCTTTAGCTCAAAACACACAAAATATATTATACCAGCCTTTTCCTGCCAAATTTCCCACACATTCCTGACTGATGATGTCCTGAAACCAGAATTACTAGGAAGGCATAGTCTCTTTTTACAGCTCTGCAAGCTTCTCAAGGGCCACGGGGTAAACAAATACAATGTAAGTTGCCAGTTTTCATCGCATTATATCGATCACAACAGCCTTACCAAAAAATTATTATTAGCAATATTTGTATTAGTATTAGTATTTATGTTGTTGTTGTTGTTGTTGCTGTTGTGGTTGTTGTTATTGTTGTTGTTGTTGTTTCCTGCTGCTAAGGCAGCAATGCTGTTCTTAGGTGTTGTGATGAGGCAGTTTCACCTGTTCAACAGACACGAGTGGACCACCGTTGTTGAGGGATGACATTGTTTTGTTGGAAAGGATAGGAGGATGCAGAGGGGCACCCCTGGCCCTGGATGAGCGGCCAGGCCGCTCTCCACTGGCCCTCCTGCAACTTCATTGTAACTGTCCTGTCCCAGACATTCCCTTGCCAGGTGTGTTCCTATGCTGAGCAGAGCCGTTTTGGCAGGGATGGATTTTGGAAAACCCGAAAAGTGATGGTCGCTTGCTTCGAGTGACCTACTGTGTGGGAGGTAGCGGATGGACTAATTGCTGTGAGCAATCCTTTACACCCTGACCAGCTGCAAGATATGCCTCTGACTTATCTTCTTTCCTCTCCCCTTCTTTTTTCTTTCCCCCTGCATTTCTTGCCCCTCCCCCCCCTTCCCCCCGTTTTGTGGGGGTTTTGTTTGTTTGTTCATGTGGTTTTTGAACTGCTATTCAACTCTGTGAGTGTTTGTTCTTGTGCATGCACATCTTCCAAGGGTAACCAGGCACTGCAAAAAAACTCCCTGAGAAGCCACAGCTGCTCGGCATCTGCTGGCAGTCTGCTAGATAATTAACATTTCCTGCAACTAAATACAGTCCCACGACCAACAGGTTTAGCATCAGACACACAAAATCGGCTCACCGGTGTAAGCCACTGTGTCTAGTCACGAATCCTGCCTTGTTAGTCAAATGTCCCTCGCCGAGAGTGGGAGAAGGCAGCCAGATCTATGCCGAGCGACCCGCTCTGGCTACCCGAGGAGGCTACCCGGAAAATCTGCATCTGTCGGGAGTTCAGCATCCAAATTTTGCAGGGAATTCAGGATACACACACACATACACAAACACTGCAGTACTTACATTATCTTCGCCTTTATCAGGGAATGATTTTACCCCACATGTAGGGGGTGAGTTGAGCCTCTGGTGGCAAACAAAAATTCCCATGGCCAAGGCCCCTAGGAGCAGAAAAAGCTCTTTCAGGTGTTCAGAAATTCATGTGTTTCCCTTCTTCCTCCCTATTTAAAAGTGTCCCTTAGATCCACGGTGTTGTTCTTGTTCCAACAACTCCAAAATAGTTTAAAATCTTCCATCCATGAAAACGGGAGAGAAATGGAGAAAGTTGGCTTGGGTTTGCCATTATTTTTTTTTTATTTTTCCACACTGTTTCCTACGCCCCAGAGTAGAAAGTGAACTATTGTATGTGAGATTCTGCAAGTTTTTTGGGGGGTTTGACCAAGATCTAGTCCAGCCTCTCTGCTGAGGAGGAAGTCCTCCGAAATTCAGCCAATTTCTCCAACGCTTTTGTTGCTGATGAACTGAAGCCCTATTGTTCTTCATCCATTGCCACGGTCTTTTTCAGTTCCTACTATATGCGTTCAGTTCCTATGCGTTGTCAGAAATAATGAATTAGCACCAAAATCTCTCATAGTCCCGTTCTGACAATAGAACAAATTAGAAATGTCTGGTGCAGAGAAGGGCAATGAGTACTTTTTATCCTAGAGAAGAAGGAAAGCTTGCATTTCTTGGGAAACATAAAAAAAAAAAAAAGAAAAAAAAGAAAAAAAAAAGTGAAGCAAAAGGTCGAGTTAAAAAAAAAAGTGAAGCAAAAGGTCGAGGGTGTTTTCCTCCAGTTAACTTCTGAAGAATGGTTTCATTTGAGTCTTGATTTTGGGAGGCACTGATATTTTGTGCAGCTCCTGTCAAAACCAAGCAACCAGTCAACAGCAGGTAACACCACCCCCCCCCCCCCAAACTCCCAAAAAACAAACAGGAAAAATCATGGTGTTAACAAAAAACACTCTTCCCATTCCTGTTGTCAGGTGGTCAGGTGAACTTGTAGCGTGTACTCTCGTCACTGGGAGGAGGATGTCCTAAAGCACTGCCGTTTCCTTCTGCGCCCTCTCATCCATCTCTCCGGGTTTGAGAACAGCATGAAAACCCCAGAAAAGCCCCACCTAGGTTTTAGGGTGCGGGGGGCGGGGGCCTGCGGGAAGAAGTTTGGGTTAGCGCCGGAACGGGAGGTGTGCAGTGAGGGAGGGGTGGAGGGAGAGATGGAGGAGGGAGGAATAGAGGGAGGTATGCAGGGCGAGGGGATGACAGGACGGCTCGTCCCTGCTCTAGCCTCTGTGCGTGTGGGGTGTAACTGAGGGGGGGCGATGTCCTGCTGGCTCCTCACTTTGGGTCGGATATACCAAACACGTGTATACACGGTGCCCCTCGGAGGGGAGGGGGCTGCGAGCGATGGGGGTTGGCGGGGGAAGGGGGTGGGGGGATGACGCTAAAAAAATACTAAATACATACATACACATATATACACCCTACCGATGCCTCTACACAGACACATGTGTGTGTATGGATATGTATGCATCCATCCATATAAATATTTCTAGATACAGGCGTCTGTACCCCGCGGCGCTCGGCTCCAGGGAGAGGGAAGGCGCTCTGCCGTTCCCAGCCGCAGACTTCTGCGGAATATTTCCACGTGGAGAGCCCCGCAGCAGCCCCGGGCAGACAGGTATTCCCTGCCGGCACAGCCTTCGGAGACCTGGCGGACACAGAGAGAGCTCTGTGAGGATCCAAACGACAGCCCCGAGCGAACCGAGGGAATTCAGCACGAGTGCCCGGCTGCACGAAAAAAAAAAAAAAAAAAAGTAAGAGTCGACACGGATCCCCTGGTCAGAAACACACTCACGTTTCCGCTTCCTGGAGAGAGCATTTAAGTTTAGTTGAGATGCTTGAAGGGAGAAGCAGTGAGTGAGTATGCGGTGTGCAGCCGTAGGAACGGCTGTGTCGAGGTCCACAGAGATACTCTGGAACAGCTCATAGAAAGCTAAAAAAGCATAAACAATGTCAGCAGAAAAGGAGAGAAACCCTGGTCCTCACAGAGAACACCACTCGTTTCTAAGCCACTGCTACATCTCAACCTGGCTCTTCGCCGTCTGAAGTACCCTGGGAAGTTGAAGTTCTCCCAAACATCACGACGCACCGCAGAGTCTCCAAAAGGAGTGAGGGAAGGGAAAGAGGAGGACAGAATGCTCTGACCTACTCCTCGCCAGTACGGTATGGGTAGTTCACCGAATCCCCGTTTACACGGCGTCTCCTCCCGATGGAGTGAGAAAGCATCACTGCAAAGCCGTGAGAGCGCCTTGGACTTGCAGATCAGACAGGCAGCGGTTGCGACCCGAGATGAAGATTACCCCACTCCTTCGGCCGCCAGCCTGTCTTCCCCCACTTCCTCTCTTCGAGCCCAGTACCTGCGATGCACAACAGAGCAGCGTCCGGAGGAATGCTACGCCCTCACCGGCTCAACGTTCCTCTGTCATGCAACGCTTTGGGTAGGAAGAGGGGAATTTTCTTATTACCTTTTAAAATTGCTTGGAAGTTTCTAATTTCCGCTCGTCTCCTGATGAAAAGAAGCAGCAAATAACGTCCAAATACCACCACCACCACTACTACTACAACTACTACTACTATTACTACTATTACTACTATATATAGCTATATCTATATCTATGTATATCTATATATATACATAACAAAAAATTGAAAGAAAAAAGATAGAAAAGGCTGGACGGACTCTGCAGTGCTGCGATGAGGTCGGCTTACTTTTGGAGTCAAGCTCTAGGCTGGGCAGAACTGCTCCTGCTGCTAGAGCTCATTTCATGGCGTAGAGTGGGACTGCGCCCTCGCCCCGAGTTCCCCCATCCCCTCTTCACGTTCAATGCTTAGCGGAGAGGTCGCGTCTGTTGACGTCAACTGAAAGCATTCTGCATATCCGTCCACACTTACATGCATTAACGAAAGCAGGGCATTAAAAAAAAAAAAGAAAAAAGAAAATAAAAGAATATACAAATCCCCCTATTCGGAGAAGAGACCGCGGGTTCTGGGAGCGATCGACCCTATTTGCGAAGATCCTAATCGGCGGGAATTAGCGGGGCCTTCCCTTTTCTTCCAAATATCATCATCATTATCAACAAAACAAACATCCCCGAAATGAGCGATCGGGTCCGGGCTGCGGCGCGTAGAAGAGCCCGTATGGGCGCGGGCGGCCGCTGTGTGTGAGCCGAGATCCACTGTTGCGCCATTCTCTTCTCCTCCTCTTGCTCCTGTTGGCTCCAGCGTGTGTTACTTTTAATACTGATGCATATGTAAGGTATATTTGCACTGTTTTTGATTTACTGAAAATTGCAGCCTACCACTTGTCCTTTGCTCCTTCCTTTCTATTTCTTTAGATACACTTGTCCTTTCCCGCACCTCTCTCCTATTTCCCCGTGTTTTGGTGAGACTCTGCAGTGTATGTGTCTTTATATCCAGTTTCCTCCATGCTTCTATTCTGTATAAGATTACAGTTAATGAACAGTGCTAGTTATACAAATCAAAGCGCACAAGATGTTTACTGGACATTAAAAAGACTTGAGGGTCTTACTACCCTGCTCAGTTTTCACACTGCTAGCTGGAGACTGGAAATTGATTGTCTAAGTAAATTCATATTAAGAAAACCAAGATCTAGAAATCACCAACAAACCACTCCTCTTCTGTCCCATTTTAAGGTATAAAGCAATATAGATAAGAGGTGTTCTGGGGGCAATTTAAATGTATTTAAAAGATTTCATTGCTGTTTTACGCCCTCTAAGTGCACTTGTATCTGCCTTTATTGCAGAAAAATTTTATTTCAAAATTCTTTCTTAAAATATGCAGAGCGAGGTATGGAGAGCTTTCTCCGAGGAAGACATTTTGTAATTTCTGTCTTAGGTGCTGCATTATTAAATGTGTGACATATGGTTTCTAACATGTGCATATTTGAATCCAGCACCTAATCCTTCTCAGAAAGAGCGTTTAGATTATTTTTTAAAATACTGCTTCTAGACTTACACCTGCTTTATCTGAAAATCCATCGGCCTTGAATTATGTGACAATCACAGGTAGCACATTTCAGTTTACCTTAACGTGTAATGAAAAGAGAGTAGTTTAAATAGTAAAACCAAAAGATTGTGCTGGTTTTTTAGTCCATGAATGTTCTTTTTAAAGTCCAGGAATGTTGTTTTTAAACAAAAAAAGTTATTCCACTAAAAAAAAAAAGGCAAAAAAAAAAAAAAAAAAAAAAAAGCCCATGCATAGTATTTTATTTTCTTTTTCAAAAGCTCAATTGCATGCGTAGATTATTGATGACTTATCTGAATGGACATATCGGGCAAAAGTTAGCCCTCCCCAAAGACTACTGTGTATGTATTTTTTAAAATAAAGGTTGGAGTGTCTCTTATTCTGTGCCCGTTTCATCACAAGTATCTTTTACTTCTTTGTCGTTTCTAAAGTTATTTCCAGCGCTACTCCTCGCTCCAGTTTTACAAGCCCTACGCTGACATGTCACCCAGTAAAAAACAGTCATGTGCCTACACGTAAAACGTGTAAAAAATTAATACTCTCCCAAAACGGAAATCGACACGGTCATCCATCAGATTAGCTCTTACCTTACCATAGCAGCAATCCATTAAGAAAGCACCATTTCTACACATTTTTACCTAGAGCGGGTGCCGGGGATTCCCGGCCCGCGGACGCAACCCATCCCTCGCCCATCTCCTTCTTATAATAAGCACACGTGAGCGCACGTGCAGCTGTCGCTCCCTTGCGGAGTCGCGTTAGCGTGTGCGGGGAGGCGGGCAAAAGTGAGCGTGGGTCTGTCCGTCTTTCCGTCCCTGTAGCGCATCCCACATCGTCCCTCGCACCCCATGGTGGCTTACTCCGCGCCTCGCTCCAGCCCCGACAGGACGGGGGTAGCCGCCGCCTCCGCTCCCGGACTAAATTCCGCCATGATGCCGGGAGTCCGCCTCATAGCTTTCCTCCCCCTCCTTTCCCCTCCTCGCCCCGCTTTACTGCACGGCGGCCTCGCGAATCACAGCGGTCTCTTTTGTATCAGCCCTGGGGCTGGAGGGGTGTCAGCGCACCCCTTCCTCGCCCTGCCTGCGCCTCCGCCGGGTCACGGGCATCATGGGGAGAGCTACGTGTTCCCTCAGATCCCAGACACTTGACACTTAAACATGACGGGTAGAGTAGCATAAACACAGCCCCCACCCCTCCTCAGCCACCCCGCATACACATTGCCCAATATCGGCCTAATATCAGGATTTACCTCTAAAACCAGTGGTGCCTATGTTCCGCTGCGCATCTGTACGGATCATCCAGGGTGACTGAAATGCCACCGAAGTTGGCGATTTCTTGGATTTCCAAGGATAGATAAACAAATTAATATATAACAGCACTAATAATACTCTGATTTGGAGTGGCCGCTGCATGAGACAGATTGCTGGGTTGTAAATAATAAATGCCTGAAATAAATACTTTTCTCCATATTCTCATTCATTTTCCCCTATCATTCCTTTTTTCCCTCCCCATCAGTGCTTTCAATACCTATCCTTCTCTAAACCCAGACACTTCAATTTTCTCCCACTTTTTTTCATCCCTGTCTTCTTATACTATTTGTAAATAATCCAAACTGCATATTGTTCTACACATAAGCATTATTTTTTAGAAAAGTGAAGGTGCAGGTACTGTATTTTCTCATTTTTTCTTTTTCTCTTCTCTTTACTTTCCCTTTTGTTTTTACTTTCTTGTTTCCCCTGCAAGACTGAAATATTGAAATGAAAAAATGTAGAACGTAAACCAGATATTTGGTGAAATAATTGAAGTCATTTGGCATGACGATTTTTTTTCCCGTACGAGAAAAAAACCCAGAATTTAGCGTTTTATCTTTGCACACACACACGCACGCACACACACACACACACACACACACACACACACACACTCAAATCTATTTTTTTTAAACAAAAGCTTTCAGTACGTATACATCCTCACTGTGTACCTCCTCTGGAAATAATAATAAAAAGCCAATGACCCTTTTTTTGCGGTTAAGAACATGTCTCCTTATTAGAGGTACAAAGGCAGAAATCAAGAGGAGCAGAAGAAGAGGGGATGGAAGTTGTGTTTCTTTCATCCAGAATTCATGTGATCACTAAATGTTAAGGTTTTCAGAGGTTGAAGTATACTAAACTCTTTGATGGGTGTGTTTTGCGAGCATGCAGAATGCCAACTTCAGCTCCAGCCAGGGATGATGGGCCAGAGCAGTCGACTCCGTGCAAGGCATTGTTTTGGCTTGTGGCATGGGCTGAAGAGGAATGAACCAAATTTTCTCGATGTCGTTTCTTTTCTTTTATTTGAGTATTCAGCTTATACCTAGGTGTAAAATAACTCATCAGAAAGACAAGGTTTGGAATGCACTGTTATTCTGTTATTTCTGTTTCCCACGAATGTGGCAGGGGAGTGAATAAGATTTTTTTTTCCTGGTTTTTTTTTTTTTTTTTTTTTTTTTTTTTTTTTTTTTTTTTTTTTTTTTTTCCCTGTTTCATGGCCTTGCTATGTTTTGATTTGATTTTAAATTCAGTCTGCAGGTTCATGTTTACCTCTCCCTCCCCGGCCAGTGTACAATGCCTGGGCAGGCCGGACTCCACTTCTGAGAGGGTAGAAAAGGCGGGAAGGAGGCAGGAGGACATTCAGTTCCTCCGTGGGATCGGTCCCGCCCAGGGCCCGCGGCTGCCCATCCCGGCTGCCCCGAGCCCCGCACACCTCATCCTCCTCGGCGGCGGGGGAATAGCGTCACCTCCCGGTGCAGTTCGTCTCCAGCGCTGTCCTACTGATATCCTGCTGTCCTACTGATACCCTACTGATACTGTCCAGGACGTGCCCTTCCAGTGCTGTCCTACTGATACCCCTGGCCGCCGTGTATGAACTCTGCCCCAACAAAATTTAAAAAAATAATAATTTTAAAAAGCGAGAAGAAGCATGCTCCGCAAGTAGAGCATCCCTCGGGTGACAGGCAACATTCTCGGCTCTCTGTTCCATCTCTACTTCTCAGTCGCCAGAGAGCGTGAGGTGTGGTAACTCGCCCCTCCTTCCCCAGAGGGCGTGGGGTGTGGTAACTGTCGCCTCCTTCCCCTCCTTACACCGCGCTTCGCGTGTTGTTTGCCGCGATCAAAATATTGTGTCGGTCTGTGGGTGTCTATTTGAAGAGAAGTTGGGCTTACGATACGCAGGGGGACGGAGCTGCAATATCTCAGGGAACAACAACATTTTAGTATTCCTCCTTGCAGAATGGCCCCCCGTTCCTTGTTGAATTTGTACCGGTGTTGCGTGGAAATACCTTTTTCTCGGAAGTTCTTGTTAGCTGATCGTAGCAGGATTTTATCTTCCCTCGATTCTCCCTTGTTCTTTTTAATAAAAGTAATGAAAACGAAAGGTTTGATGTTACAGAAATGTAATTCTTCAGCGAGAGAATGGCGGGGAAATGCTCTAAACGCAGTAGGATGTCAGGGAAAAGATGTACTCCGGGGAAGTTAGAGGTGGTGGTTGATTGGATTAACCGCCCCTTCTTTTTCAGGTTCTTCTTTTTTTGATTGACTTTCCACATCTCCTCTTACGAATTTGTGGTTTTCTCATATCTCAACAGGCTGCGGATAGACAGAAGAGTAACCTGTCTCTCATAGGACGTTTCTTCTGCATCTCCAGGAAATGATTTCAGAAAAAATATAAGAATATGATATGTTGTGTGTGTGTTGGTGTTTCTTTTTAGTTGTTTGGTGGTATTATTTTTTTATTTTTTCCCAGTGGGCGCTTTGGGCTTATGTCCATAAAATATTTAAATTTAAAAGCAGCGTCGCTGCTAAATGCATTTGCAAAATCACGCGAGACGCGTCTTCCGTTCACGTGTTTCAGCTGCCGTGCTGCATGTGCTGATCGGTACCAGCGATGCACACGGAGGGAAATACACAAAACTCTGCTACATCTACCACATAGTAAAACCCGAGTGTAAATTTCTCCGCCCGTCAATAGGGTAACAATTTCGAGTTGTTTTTCTTAGCATAGGCATCTCAGCCAAAGGAGCGAGCAGATTATCTGAGCACCGCTTTCACTCCGGGCCGTGGTAAAATAAAGATTAAAAGCAACGGCAGAACAGACGGGCTGTAGAGGTTCTAGGGAAGAAGATGTGGTGGTGGCGTTTGTCCGTTTGTCCTTCTGTGAAGGGCGTTGTCCTTCTGTTCTGGTAACACCTCAAACTGCTATGGCTGTTTTGACACCAAAACGACGGTTCTCACTCATTTTTGCCCTGAGCAATATATCACCGTCCTCATCCCTCTCCCCTACTGGCGTCACCGCGTCTTCCGACTGTGCCGTGCCTTGCAGACGAATGGAGGCACAGACGGACAGTGCTGCTGGCGCCGATTCCAATACTGCCGGAGCACCAGCATCCTCATTAAAACCTCGCAGTTTGGATGCTTATACTCCTGTTGACAAAACTTTCGGAGCTCTCCCAGCGCATCCCCCGAACCGAGTATGGGGAGGAGAGCTTATCGAGCAGCCTGTCCCACACACGGGACATCGTCCAGGGCAGAGACGCAAAGCCCCTTGCCATGACAGCCCACTTCTTCTCCTGTTTTCTCCTCCATCTTTTCAGTAGCAACAGGGGAATCTAGACACAGAGCTAGCGTGATGCCAGACTGCTGTTCTGTTGCCACACTGCGGGAGCTGTGGAGGTCTGGCGGGAGAACACAGTTTTAAAGTGGGATGCAGGGCTGTAACCATACCTCCCTCGACCCTTATAGGATATCAGATCCCCTTTTTCACCCCCAAGAGGACGCTGAGCGGGACAAGACGGACCTGTACCCAAACTTGTACCTTGTCCCCTTACTGTGCCCCATCCTTTTCTGGTACAGATCGGCACACCCCGAACAGTCACTGGAATGCGCCCACCACCTCGTTCCAGCAGCATTGATTTTGATTTCATCCCGAAGGACACTGGACGGCCTGTCTCCGCTCGCTAACCCCCCATTCCTGTGCGGTGCGATACTCAGGACGCAATGTGGTGTAGATACGCCACGGACTCCCGCGCGTGTGTTTAACGAGGACCATGGGCCCGTATCAGCTGATCAGGTTTGAAATCCAATAGCTTCCCTTCTCGTGAATAAGATTTGTCACAGACGACAAGAAATTAAGGGGCAGGAGGATGTTAAGGAGAGAAGGACTGCGGCGCAGGGAAATCCCTCCGCCCGGAAGGGATGCCTTCCTGGATCGTCCCTCTCTTTCCATTCGGCCCAGACCCCAACTTTTCCCATCGCGCGTTATTTCGGAAGGCAGACTCAGGGAGATCTGAGAGGGGACGGGGAACAGGAGGGTGTCCCCCCCTCGCCCTCAACCCCGGACACACTTTTCCCGCCTCGTGGTGACACGGCACTGCCGGAGCGCTCCGAGCTCCCCCGACATTCTTCACCAGGGGCTCCCCATTCCGGTACTCACCGCTCGGCCTCCGTTCCACAGCCGCCCGCCGAGTACCGTCATTCGCAGGGACGTCTGGAGAGGCTTCTCCAGACCAGTCCCTCTCAGACGGGCGGGAAGAAAGGAAGAAGCCACAGGGGGAAGGAGGGGCAGGTTGCTTTTGGAGAGAGGAGGGCGACCACGAAGGCTGGCCCACACCGGACTGCGGCGTGGCTCACTCCTCCCCTTTGCCCCGGTATTTCCCACTCGCTTACCTCCCCCGTTCTCCCCCCACCCCCAAGACACGCAGCTATCGGCAGCGGGGAAACGTCTTTAGAGGGTGCTTTCCTTGAGACTCCCCGCCAGGCATGGTGAGGAGTCGGGGCTTAGACTGTGGGCCTCAGGGGTTTCTCGAGATTGGGCCAAGAGAGGGAGAGAGGTGTCGGAGGCTGCTCGCGTCCCACGCCGAGGCTGTCGGGGCTTGGGTGCGTTGGCTGCTGGGGTGGGGTATGCCCCTCCCCGCGCCATGCATCGCCCCCGGCGCCGCCCCTAGTTGTCGTTATTAACAGTACTATTCCTACTGAGGCCGATGGTAAATTTAAGAGGCCTCTGCAAGCGGAGGGTGGCGGCGGGGCTGGAGGAGACAGAAAGCGTGGGGAAGAATCTTCTTGGGGAAGGTGGGCTCTGCTGTCGGCCATCCCCCCAGGAGAGCAGCGGGCCCCTGAAGAACATTGCTGCGCGTCGCTGCTGAAGAGCCGGCTGTGCCCGGCACCCTGGGGCACAGGGAGCCAATGAGCGGCAGCTGCCCCTCTCTGCCACATCGGTGTCTGAGGTCGGAGTATTTGGATCCAGACCCCCTCGAAACTTTCACTGCTGCAGGTATACCGACAGCCCTTGCAATTCCTTAGCCGGACCTTCATCTGGCCCTATTCTCCCAAAACTTTACCCAAAATTGTTGGCATCGGTACTGGGGGGGTACCTCCCCACGGTTGTGACTGCGACATCCTCCACGATTTGTGCGCTATTTGCATACCAGGATGGCATCATTCCAAGCCTTCTTCCCTCGGTAATGCCAATGACGACACGTATTACTTGCCATACAGCTATTTGGAGCACAGTGCATCAGCCAGACTGTGGCTTCTGTGGGGTTTTGCAAGTTTTGTTAAACAGAGTGAAAATAGGCCAACAGGGATATTTGTCAACACATTTCTGGATGTTTATACCTTATATATACTGTACCCCAAAACCCAAAAAATGTAGCGAGAAGTTGTGTTAATGATACTGAATTAAATGACTAAGAATTACAATATATTAAAACTCAGATTCTTCTAATATGAAAATAAATATAGCATAAACAGAAAAAATACTTTAAGTATCATATAAAATTGTCTTTAGTTTCTACCGATTATGGTTTTATATAAAGTTATTAATATAACAGAAACAGCTAAGCCAGACCACTGGAATTGGAATTCTTATTACTTACATTAAATCAATAAAATCCTTGAATGATGTTATTCATTCGAACGAGTGCAGAAAGATTTTCCTTTTTTTCACAACAAAACTTAAAACATATTAGAGCTGACTTCATTTCACAATGCAAAGAGTTGGCATTATCCTTGCTTTAATGTTGCACTACCTGAAGCTGATGAAAAAGAAGGAAACCTCCGAATTAGCGTGGTTGGTGTTTTGGTTTTTTTTCCCTTGCCCAGTTTATCGTTACTGCTGTTAATTACATGTCCTAACTTTCTTGTATGGACCATTGTTTTTCGTCTCTCTGCATGTTTTTGGAAACTCTGCATGCCTTATTTGGGTTGGGGTTGTGGTTTGTTGTTTTTTTTTTTTTTTTTTAATTCTGTTGTTGTTGTTTTGCTTCGGGGTTTTTGTTTTTGGTTTTTTTTGTTGGGGTTTTTGTTTTTTTTGGTTTTTTTTTTTTTTTTTTTTTTTTTTTTTTTTTTTTTTTTTTTTTTTTGTGGTGGGGTAGGGATTAATGAAAATTGCTTTTGTCTTCAGAAATCCCCTAAGTTCTTTCTGGGCAGGTCAGCCCCAGGCATGAACTGCTATTGAACTCTAAGAATTCAGGAGGGATAAAAAGCAGATTGTTAGATAGGAAATCATCAGATTGGTTCTAAAGCCATTTAAATCCGTGCATCAGATTTTTAAAGAGTAAGAATTTGGCTCAGTTGTTTAAGTTACAAGGGTGTGTGGCTGTTTTAAAACGTAGCTCTTAAATTTATCTCTTGTTAACTTATGTGTAGATATATGGCAGGTAAAGGCAAGGTATTGGGTTTTTTCAAGGGGTTTTAAAGGGGCAGGAAATCTGCTGAAGTTAAACTAGTTTATTTCCAAATTTATTAGTGTTCCAGCCATGCAGCTGTACAGAACATAATTATCAGATGAAAAAGTCTTGTTAAGACCCCGAAACCATACAATAGGAGATCAAGCACTTAAAATCCTTCTTAATGATTCTGGTCAAGGGAAATACTTAGTTCTATTTCCAGCTTTCCTCTAATGGTTTTCTATCCTCAAATTCTCATCGCGAATAGCACAACTGGATTTCTAACCATAAAAGTAGGACATTCTGAAAACTGTCCGGGCGGGCAACAAGAACCGGAATCAGGATGCTCGGTCTGTGGCACTTCATGAAGAGAGTTCTACTTTAAACAGGACACACTTGTGCTCCTCCACCCCAGACACAGTTGCTTCAAATGCATGGTAAGTATTAAATGTAATGTTTTTGCTTTAGTTATTTGAACAGCTCAAAGTAGACTCCAGTCCTGCAACTGCTACTCAGCCAAAACTTCTGTTATGGGGAGGGGACACTTTCTGGTGGAGAACTGACCATCTCTCAGAAACGAGGATAGAAAGTTTTCTGTGGAAATGGCGTCCTTTTTTTCTTTTTTTTTTTTTTTATTTTCAAACTCTGAGCAGAATGTTGTTATGAAAATGTGCTTAAGTAATGAAACGAGAAGTTCTGAACATGCTTTGGCTTGGCATGTTTTATTTGAAGTGCTTAAAATAGGATAAGATCCCACTCCCACTGCAGTCCAACCCAAACCCATCCTATGATCCTGTTATTCCGTGATTCTAAGATTCTGTGATTCTATGAGCGGGAAGTCCGGCATTAGGACGCGGGACGCCCCCAGGGGGGACGTCCCGGGAGGGACACAGTGATAGCTTCCTGGTTTCTGTGTGCGTGGGGAAGGAGAAGTGATCCTGCCCGACCTCAAAACCGGGGTGGGAGTCTCCCTGCTAGGAAGGTACGGATAGGCTCATCCCAAACAGCTATGTGAGGAACATAAGGGCTGGGATCATTACTTCCACTGGAGGAAAACAAAAAGCGATATGAATTGCCTCAGTTACTATTTTTTTTTTTTTTTTTTGGTTTGCATGTATGTTTTCCACACATGATTAAAGGGGATGATTTTCCCAAAGAAAAGAACTGTAGAAACAAAAGGATAAATTTTCTTCCCTCCACCCCGGTTGTTGTTGTTTTTTGTTTTTGTGGGTTTTTTTTGTTTGGTTTTTTTTGTTTGTTTTTTTTTGGATGCCTATATGAACAACTACACTCGCTAAAGACCGAGGGATTGGAAATTATCTTAAGGAGTAGTTCAACCCCCAGTGATCGTGGACCTGTGACCTGGCATCCACCAGGAGTTGGGATTCAACTGTGTGTAGGAGCAAACTTGAAACCCTCATGTAGGTGTCACACTCCACCTCATGGATTAGGTGTTTTTATGTGTCGGCAGGCACCCCGGTAACCTGCAGCACACAGCACACAAGCCTCTGCATCTGTGTGTTAAGGGTAGATGCTAATGAGAAGGAAGGACTTAAGTCACCAGACGCAAAGCGACTTTGAAGAAGAGTTTCCAGGCACAGTCCCTGACGGATGAGGAAACACACTCGTCCTGAGAGGACAGCTTCCCCCCAGGCACAATCCCTGATGGATGAGGAAACACACTCGTCCTGAGGGGACAGCTTCTCCCCAGACACAAGCTGTACGTTGCTTCTTTGCTCCTGCTTCCAGAAAAAACAACCTTTACCTCATGGGCAGATTGTCCAAAGCAGGGACGAGATGGAGAGCAGAACGCAGGGACACACCCCCCACAGCAGGGAAATCTCTCTTTGCTATGGCTTGCCAGGATTCAGCACGATCCAGAGCAGACTTTCTGCTGGATAATGGAGACCTCACCTGCTTCCTAGCTGTCACCAGGACCCCATGTCCACGCCGCCACAGCCAGCGAACTTCACTAAGTAAAAACTGCAGCATTAGGGAAAACCACTCCAAAAACCATATTTCTCCACCTCCCATCCCCTCCGGCTGGGTTAATATCGTGCTTTCATCACGATGTAATTGTTTCTGCCTGGTTTTCAAGCTGCCCTGTGCGGATCGATGCATGAAACTTACCCGTCTGGTGCGGGGGGAGATAAAATAACCTCCCCCCAAATGGTATATGACACTATATCTGGTGTTATTACCACTATAACTATGATAATTAATAATAATAATAATTTGCATAGTTACTAAAATAAAGGTCAAAGAAACCAACCTGCGGAGGTAAAGTGGGGCACTCTCCCCGGAACGGAAGGACAGACGGTAAGACGGACAGAGACGGAGCGAGGGGCAGGCCCCTCTCCGCTCAGTGAGAGTCACCCCTCGCCGCCGGTAGGTGAGCGCGGCAGTGCCGGGCCCGGGGCAGAGCCAACGGCGATCCCTCGGAAGCGGCGTGCGCGGCCCGGGGAGATCGGGCGGGACGCGGGGAGCGGCGGATGTTCTGCGGCGCTGCCGCCCCCTGGCGGCGCCCTGCGGGAACTCCTCATCCGGTACGCGAGCATCCCGCATCCTAATGCGTCCTCGGGGATCCCACACCGCCGTCCCCACTGCCTCGGGGTGGGGGACAAGAAACGCGGCAACATCCGAACAAGCAGGCAAAATAGTGTTAGGAACGATAAGGCACGCGGCAGTGACGCGGGAGAGAGAACAAGTTCAGCCACGCCACTGTCCCTGTCTGTGCTTTGCAAGGAAAAAAAAAATCAAAATCAGAGTAAAATCTGAAACTTAAGGAGACTTTCTTATTTTTAAGAGATACTTGAAACTTCCAAAAATCATTGGGAAATGCGGTGGTGTGTCTGTGGAGGGTCCCTCTGGATCAGCCAGGGCCCAAATAAAAAATTGAGCAAAAAGGTGAAAATTTGGTAAGGGTAAGGGGAAAATGCAAGGAAAGGGGGGAGAAAATTTGAAGAAAATGCGGTGGAATGAGACCAAGGAAGGGGATCGGACTGAGATATAGGTGTGGAGACAGGAGGGCTGCTGAAATAGACGTGACTCAAAAACTTGAGACCTGAAAACACCTGCAGCATGAAAAAGAGGAGTTGTAGTTTTTAGTTTGTTTGTTTTCCTTTTTATTTTCTGTAATATATATATTCAGTGGGGTTTTCATTATGTTTGTTGGTTTTGGGTTTTTTATTGTTTTGTTTATATATTTATGTATTAAAATTTTATTTCAATAATTTTATTTTGTCCTCTGTTAGGGGTATGTAGTGGTTCTGTCAGCTAGGTCCTCTCTACCCCGACCTGCACAACCCCACAGAGGTTCCATTGCTGTCCAGAGAAAGAGGTGAAGGTTTGAATCTCTGTATAAGGGAAAGCTTCCTTTGGGAAGCACAACCTGAGAGGAAAGATCCCACCAGTCATCTCTTCATGGGTCACCAACTCTCACTTGCATCAGAAAGCACGAGCAGAACTAACCCTTGAAGGGGAATGCATATTTATTAATGAACATTAGCTTTCTTGTGCCTAACAGACTCCTCCCAGTGACAGAGTTTTGCTGCTACTGAGACTAAAACAAAGACTTTGGGAGATTGGCAGAAAACTGCTATTTAAGGTATCAGCTGACCCATTTCAAAACTGTTTTCACTGGGGCTGTGATGAAGAATTAGGGTCTTATTTTTGCTGGCAGATCCTGCTTCTTACACAGCCCTTTTGCTTTCTTTGTGATTACTCTTCCCAAACATGTGAAATAAATAGGTTTTCTTCCTTAAATATTATGGGGCTTTGTTTTGTTTTGAATGAATTTTTGAATGAACCTATAAACATGAAAAACATTTTATCTGGTGTCCAGCAACCAACATTCAAAAGGCAAGTGCAATGACAACAAAGCTCTAATTAGTTGCAAATAAAATAATCATTCTCTTGCCTAAGGATTGTTGTAATCAAGATTATTTTCTGGACCAAGCTTTTTTTGTTCACAGAGATGCATACAACAGCCCCCATCTGTGACTTTATGTTTGACAGTTGTTAAATACAATGGTTAGAGGCTCAATTCCTTCTTCTCTTCAACTCTACCTAAATGCCTATCATAAAATTTTGAACAACAGAAGAAAATGGAATTCAAAATCTGTTCTCTATTGAACACTTAAAAAAGAACAAGATCGAAATATATAGAAGTAACATGCACTTTTCCCCCCATCTTGTGTCCAGAGCAATAGAAGTAAATGTTGAGATTAAAAAAATTATTGAGTACACACTTAAAAATTCAGGTTATGTATTTTGTGATTTTATGAAGTGGATGAAAGCAGCAGTTTATCTCTGTGTTGATCTCAATGAGAGTGAGAATCTGTCAGACAGACATTATTTCAGAACCTTATTTCAGAAGTGAAGAGATGAATACTTTTGTTGATGGAATTAGCTTAGGTGGAAGAAGGAACTATTTTAAACACAAGTAAAATTATGTTATTTTTTTCTACTCCCTGATCCTTGATACAGTTCATATTGACAAATATTGGGTAGGCCAGAAAGCAGCAAGTATTCCCTCTTTGTAATATAACTGAGTATTTCAACAAAATTTTTTTTGGCTGCATTGGAAAAAAATAATATCTATCAATTTCCAGAAGAAATGAACCAAAACAAGCATCTGCCTTTTAGAAAATGTAATTTTTTTTCTTTTAAAATCAATTTCTGACAACGGAAAATCCTTCCAACTTCTTGAAAGTGGCTACTTGTCTCCCTTCCTTGCCCCTAAAAACAAATCACCTTTTAAAACTGGAAGAAAATAATGTGATTAGGAAAACAACAGTGACAAAACCAGAAGTCTGCTTGCATTCTGTGCTCTCAAATGGGAAAGACCAGATAGTCAAATAGTTGTGATATCATTAGCAATTTCCCCTGAAGAAGTAATTAAAGTATTGCAGTATAGACAGCACTACTGGAAGACAGTGCTGAGTTAGACAAGTAGTTTTGTTACCTATTTAGTAAATGGAAAAAATGAAGAGAACTTACCCTTTGTATAAATAGGCCTCTTTTCACAATCATACACATTTCCTGCTACACATATTGTCCTTATGGCCTCACCTCACTGTTTTAAAATGAGACTAGCATGAAGGACTGAGCTGTTCAGGAATTCTTGAACAATCCTTATTTTCTACTTTGAATAGCTTCATTATTGGCTACAGGAATTTTTTTATTCTTGGCAACAGGGCAGTGATCTCCCTTCACTCTTGATATTTAGCATCGTTACATGATGTGCCTGTGTGTGTGATTTGGAGGGACAGAATGGCAGAGCCTGGTTTGTCCCTGACATTTTGGGGATTCTGGCAATGGTGGTAATTACAAGGAGGGGTAGTTCAGAGACTCTACAGACTGAGCTGTAGGGACATTCATTACCTTCAGCAATAGAAATAAATGATTCAGTCATGTATGTATCACACATTTTCTCTAATATCATTACTGCTCTGTTTGTCACAAGCAATTTCATGTGAGATCTTGGTTTGTTTGCAAACCCCCTCCACTTTGTTGCTAAAATAGGGATGCAGTGTATGACAACCATTGTTTCTCTCTAATATGCATTTGCATTTTCCATTCTTTTAGATGATCATGCTGATTAGGTTTTTGGATCAAGACTAACTGTTGAAATTTCCCTATAAAACTTTTCTTCCCTCAGTTTTTTGTGCTGGTGACAAAAGCAGCCTCTCAATACTTCCCACCATATTGTAGCCGTACAATAGCAACAGCAGCAACCCTCCCTGCTGAATTGTCCAATTCTCACATTTTCTACTGCTTGGTAAACATGTTTAGCATTCAGCATGGGATTTCTTTCCTGTTGCCCACAGCTTGGCTATGGGCAAAGCAGTGGCTATGCAGTTTTTATGTCTCAAACAGATGACAAGCACCTGCCATTTGATCACCCTTCTGTCCTTTTACATGAAGTACTGGGTTTCTTTGGTGAACTGCTCACTGTCTCCCTCCTCACTTTCACCCATCCGAACTAATTAGGCCTACATTCCTCTTGTGTGCTCTGCTTTTGGGACTTATTTATTGCCTAATGTGTCAATAAAGACACATCAAGAAATCTCACTCATTATGCATTTTGAAATGAGTCATTTTCTAGGACAGTGTCATATTCTATGTGACCAAAAACTGATGCTGTTTTTGGAAAACTATTTGAATTTGCATTTAGACTTTTGGGTCTTTTCGGTCTCAGAACAAAGATGACACTGGCTGCAAATAGAAGGAGAGTGGAAAAACTCAGTGCTTTTTCTATAATAATTAAAAAAATTATATTAGATGCATTATTGACACTAGTCAGGACCATTTGTCAGCAAAGGCTTGAGTGTTTGTAAATGACAATTTGCATTTCTTAAAAGGCATATATTACTGCCAGTAACAACCCTTTTTGTTCTCAACAAAAGTACCAAGAACAGTTCTGAATCACTCATGATAAAGTTTCTGTCTCTGTCCATAGTCCTAAATTTTTTTTATTTTATTTATATCAAGTTACACAGGAAAAATGAAATAATTAATGATTAATCTGACACAGGACAATGAAGAACTAGTGTATGATTACTTAAGAAGAAACTTCAGGATTGGCAGCACAAGGGGTGCCAAGTAACAGTTTTATGAAAAATTAGTTTAATAAAAAAATATGGATTTTTTATAAGATATCTGGGTTGACTGATAAGAGTTGTAGTTCTCCACAGGGCAGTTTGATTTAGCAATGCCTGACAGTCTGACTGAAGACTATCAGGTTATCCATACAATGACTTAGGAACTGGTCAACCAGTAGACCTCAAAAGTTGGTGTCAGAGGAAAAACTCTCAAGTGAAGTGTTTTCCTGACAGGAGTCTTATTGCTCAGTTGATGGCTCTGTCCTTAATAGTTAATAAAATAATATTTTATTAACTATTTGAAACTAAACAAAACACCCTACAACTGGCAACTGCAGAGTCAAGAGAGAAATAACATCAGTTACATGGAAGTCACAGAGTGTATTCTAGTTGTGACTTGTGTCAGTCAAAGCATTTTCTAGCACTTGCAAATCAAAGGCAAAGTCATGCATCGTTGGTCAATGATTGCAGCCACCAGCAGAGTGGAGCTTCTTTTGGAAAGCAATGACTTTGTTGAGCATCTGTAGTATTTCTCATCTTGAGGCTGTCAGAAAAAAAAAACCCAAACCCCCATGTTCTCAAAAGGTGATGTGCAGAAAGATTATTTCCCTTTGTTTTACAACTCAAGAACAGTATGTCACATGAGGACGCTCCCTCATGAAAATGTTCCCTCATGTTCACACATTCTCAGATCCATTTTTAAAAACAAAAGCAGAAAAATTGAGGATCACATCTAAAATCTATTTGAATGCTAGGGAAAAGAAAAGCCTAACACAGGTACAGGTTTTAATATAAGTGTATATTAAAAAGCATCATCATCAACAACAACAACGTCTTGTCTACATAACAAAAGTAGCTTTACCAGCTGTAGAGCACTGAAGGGGTCTTCCTTGAGGGAAGTATTTGTGTTTGTCAATGGTAGACACAAATCTTTAATGGATACAAGTACAAGAGAAGTGAAGCGCTTAAACCTTGTTATCCTGCCTCAAAGGTGTATTTTCGCACATGAGTGAGGTCAGTGCAGGGTTATGTGAAAATCTACTTCCCACAAGACACAGAAAGTCAGCTGAGATGATGTCAGATTAGGTCTGTTTTTCTAATCAGAAAGGGATCACTTAGACCATCTTTCTTTAAAAAATTTAGGAGGCTGTTCCCTGTAGGTGTTGGAATGTGCCCCCTATGGACAGAGTGACAGAACTTTCCTCTGTCCCCCAAAAAGGAAAGAGCCCAGAACTTTCTCCCAGTGATCAGGTAGAAAAGTCACTGATAGGACCTTGGGGACTTCACCTCAAGTTTGGGGACAGCTAATTTGCCATAAGCCAAAAGGTCCCGCCTGGGCCATTTAGTAGAAAAGGACATAACAAAGAAGCCAAATTGCTTTTGTGAGGTGTCTTTACCAGGAGCACAAGCTTGTGGCACCTGAGTCGATTTGAGTGTGTTATTTTGCCTATTAAACCTTTTTTGTTCCTGACGCTGTCACATCAGCCTCCTTCCTCCTTTTATGCCTCCTAATGAAAGCTGAGCTATTCTGGGGTGTAGTGTTGGGGTGTTGAGAGCTTATCAGATCAGCTCGAAACCCCCCGGGCAAAACACTACATGTAGGTATTCAATAATCATTGGAGGGAGACTAAGTCCACTCTGAGAGCATTTAAGGACTGTTTTCAGAAGGACTGTTTTCTGTTACAGCTGTACAGCATGTCCAGAAAGAGAACTGATACTGATAATATCAGTTCCTGAAACTGATAGTAAGGCAGAGGTGACTCAGTGCTGATGTGTGTATATTGCTGCTCGGCAGATGGAGGCACCTCGAAAGTGCTTATGCAGGCAGGGAGTGGGACAGAATATCCAATAAGTGCTGTTCCAAGTATTCCAGGAAGCAGTCTCCTGGAAGAGGATGGACCAGGAGCAGGTGGTATTTCAGGTGCAGTGTCTGCACAGAAACAAAGCAAAACAGTGTAATTGAAAGACAACTTTGCTCTGGAATCGATGTCATTATGAGGGGCATACCTGGTTGTTTGATGCCAGCTCCACAACATCAATTTCTTAGACAGGAGTGTCAGATAGCTAGGCTGTGAAGGCTCAGTTTCATGTGTATCTGTTGCTTGGGAGAAGTGGTTTTCTGCTGCAGGCAATGGGAGACAAAGGGGGACAAAAACTGGCAGCACAGTAAGAATCCGACTTCTCTGCATGAAAAACCAAGAAGTAAAACTCTGTTCCTGAAGAAGCAAAAATTCCAGCTTCCAAACCATGTGTACCTCTATACAGCAAAGAAAATCAACACGTGGATACATTCACAGACAAAAATTCCCACGTTTCCATGTTACAGGCAGTCCACAGTTTGGGACTGAGCACTCAACAGTACTTTGGGTGGCCTGATGACCCCGCCAGTGCCAGCAACAGGACCTAGTGGAAGTACTATCCATGGCTGCACTTGACAAGCCACATGGTAAACGTGATCTGGCAACACCAGCACCTATCCTACTCTACCTGAAGATGTTAAAAGATGGTGGTAGTAGAAAGGAGTTACCTCTTTGGATTTCCACTAGACCTCCTCTCTCAAGATTTCTCATCAATATAAGCTACTGCTTATAGTATGCTTAGACATATTTGAAAAGGAGAGTCTTGTCATTTCTTTTTGACCTTTTGACTCTCTCTTCTTTGTCTTTCTTGACTTCTCTATGGTGACATGGCCTTCCCAATTTGGACTTATTTTTTAGTGTCACTTCTATTTCTTTTGTATAGAAACTTGTCAGGTCATGTCACCTCTCCCTGCACATCAGAGGACAGAGGAAAAAAGCCACTGCAGTGCCTTCAAAATAGTTCTGGGCTGTGTCTTAGCTTTGCCCTGAGGAAATACAGGCAGCAATATGCTTGGCTTACAAACATGGTAATTCAAGTTGTTAGCTGATTGTTCTATTTCATGGCTCAAAGTAATACAATCAAGTGAACATCCTGAACATCCCTGAATATCTCTGAGCACATTTTTTCCCTGTAGCCAGCTTTATTTGGTATGGATTGTCTGGTGATTTATCTTAAACACATGTACTCACAAACACTGAGGAGGTAAAAGAATAGACAGTGATGATAAACTTTAACCTGCTACTCACTGTGGGATTTTCAGGGGTCCCAGGACGAAGGAAGAGATGAGAATCTTGACTCCATTTTTCAGAAGGCTGATTTATTATATTATGATATATATTATATTAAAAATGCTATATTAAAATTATACTAAAAGAATAGAGAGAAAGGATTCATCAGAAGGCGAGACAAGAATAGAAAGGAATGAATAACAAAATCTTGTGACTCTCAGACAGTTGACCCAGCTGCATCTTTGGTCATTAATTAGAAACAGCCAGCATGGACCAGTCAGAGATGCACCTGTTGCGTTCCACAGCAGCAGATAGTTGTTGTTTACAATTCTTTACTGAGGCTCCTCAACATCTCAGGAGAAAAAAATCCTAGTGAAGGATTTTCATAAAAATGTCATGGTGACAACTGACTTTGTACAAAAGATTTTTTTTTATTAGGCTCATAAAATCTTCTAAAGGTTTATATTTAAGTTCCATTATTGTGTATCATAAATGATACACTTAACTATAACACAGTTATGTAATTAAGCAAAACTACGCACTTATTTTGTCTTACTTAATCTTAGTAAATTATGGAAAATGTTGACCATGCAGTGTTTAAATGCAAACCCACATATAAATATGAGTGATCATCAGAGTTTCTTCAAATACACCACAGACTCCTTTGAAGAGAGAAGATAATGTCAACTCATAACAAAATATCAAAACAAAACCGCACTTTCTGTCTCTACATTCAGAGATTTGAGGTCATAAATAACCATTTGTATGTCTTTATTTCCAAGATGTGGGAGGAAGATAAAGCGACCTGCATTTTTACCAAAAATGTTTTACCAAAACCTTGTGAGCAGATACTAGAAAAGCAACACTAACAGTTTCTATAGCTACTCTATCTGATGGGAGCTGCTGCCACATGTCTATCAAAACACAGTTACTAACACAACCACACACAAACAAAGAGAGTGCTTGATTGATCACACAAACAATGGATTTGTGTCATGATCTGTCCCTGTCCTCCCAACTTTGTTAAGTACCTGCTCCTGTAGAAGAAAAGGAGCTCCTGCTGCTCACCCAGGAGCTGGAAATGGGAGCATTGAGGACGGATGCAAGTTTAAGTTCCCACCAGGAGGAGGAGAATTCAAAAATCACTGTTTAATGGCTTTGCCATTTTTTATTTTGTGAAACCCATGCACCAGGAGCAGGGATTAACAGACAAAAGGACAGATCCTGCATTCAGGGCACAGTTTGGACTAACAGGGCCTGTGCAACAGAACTGGTAGGTGCATAAGGGAGATGCTTGGGGTGCTGCTAGGCAAAGCACATTTTGTCTGCCCACAGCAGTGGTCTGGCAGCTCCTCATGTCAGTGATATACCTTAAGGAAGTGCCTTTGAACATAAAGGTCCTACTCCAAAGCCCACTGAAGACAACTGGAGCCCTTCCAACACCTTCCATGAGGTTCATCTTGAAACATGCACTGCCCAGTCAGTTCAATCAAACTGTTATAAAGCTGTGCACACAGCTGTGCTGAATCTTGATGAAATGCTTTGATTAGGCTTTAATTTCACCTTTCTTTGTCTACACAGCTGGATTGTTAGTTACATGAGTGGTGTCATCACTATACTGGTTTAGGAACCAGTCATCAGTCATCAGTCTCTGTGCTCCTTCACAAAGATGGAACAAATTCCACCAACAGACAGGTTTTTCTATTTCAGCATGCAAGCCATGCAAACCTTTCATCCTCCCTCACCAAGAAGATAGTCTGTAAGTCCCCATTTGTCCTTGTTTACTTACACATTTGAAGTTGAAAAGGTCTTGAATTGATTAGGAGTATCTTTGAAGAAAACTGAGATGCAGAAATAATAACTGCTTGCCTGTCAAGATTTGTAGAATTTGTATTCCTTTAAATTTAAATGGTAATTAAGGTGGAGAGATTGCCTAGAAAAGTTTCTAGGTATCTAACATATAGCTAATAATTATATCAAGTCCTCTGATCTGAAAATATCTTACTCTCAGTTACAAAAGATTTGTTGCTGTCCTACATCACTTCATAAAGATTTTTCCCATTGCTCTCCAAAGAAACCTTAATGAATAGATATACTTTGCAACATGCTCAGAAGAGAGACAGGCCCAAATCAGACATCTTACACAACAGAGAAGAGATAAGGTATATCAATGCAACATTCACTTCAGCGTGACTTCTATGAGCTGTGGCCTGGCATGACTTTGAAGACTCACAGTCTTTTGACAAAGACTTTTAAAACCATATCTGTATTGTTTGTCTATTCACTGACTCTGCAATTAAAACTATAATTTTAGTATCCTAGTATTCATAAAGAGTTACTTTGGAATTATCAGAATGCTACCTGTGCCTCCATTACCTGAGTACCTGACAGAGAAACAAGATGCTTTTTCTTCTTTGGGCAATGTGAGGACAGCATGAGATTTTTCCACATATTGTAGCCATAGAAAAGAGTTTTGTACTGTAAATTAAACTCAGTCCTGCTGAAACTGTACTTGGTATAAAACAGCATTAACTTCAGGGAAATTAAGTCTCCCAAGAGTGAGGCTGAGTCAAGGTACTTCTGTGCAAGGGCTGTGTGTCCATCTCTGGCTGACTATTTGCATTTATTGGCTAAACCAGTATAGTGAGCAAAGGAGTGGGACCACTTACTGATGGAGAGCATGGTTAGACCTGTTCTCCAAAAATCAGGAACTCCAGGGAGGCAGTGGTGAAGTATGAGGTTTCTTAAAAGTAACTGGATGCAGTCCAGTAAGTAGAAGAGGCCTTTAAATGATTTTCTTTAATTTAAAAAAATAGAAAGGAATAGAGGAACAGTCTGCGATCACTGACTGTCAAAGAGCAAGATCAGAGGAAATCCAAATGCCTGGGAGTTGGAAAGGGAGGGTCTTCGTGAAGTCTAATATCCTGTGACTCCAAAAAACAGGATATAGAAACTGCATAGGAGAGGCAGATACTTCTCCTTGCTAGCAAAACCATAATCTAGTATACCACTTTATAATCCAGTAGGCTGGAGAAATCTGTTGTCATTTAGAAAGTGGGAAGAGAAAGGTCTTGCTGATGCCTGTCTCTTCCACAGCTATTGATATGAATATTTAAAGGAAGATTGATGTTAACATTAGCTGAAGAATTATCCAAGATCAGCTACATACCCTCACTCTAGCTGCCAGCATAGCTATACAGGTTTCTCAGAAACAGTAGATGGTCTGTTTGGCTTTGTCAGAAGAAATAAGTGCAAGTGGGCAGCTAAGACTCTCACGGCTATAAAAACTTTCAGAATAGGAGACCATATTGGATGAAAATGATCTGAAGGGCTATAATGCCTACAGAAAAATTACCCTTAAATTAAGGTATCTTAACTAATTACCCCTAGATTAAGTCTTAAAAGACTTAACTATCTTTTATATAACTTTATCTTTTCATGTTTGGCATGATATGTATATGATGTATACTGCCTCTTCATAGAGTAAATACATTTTATTGTGCTCTTTCTTCCAGCTTCTGACTAGGGGAAAGTTATTTTTCAATTAGTAAATTACAGCCACAGTAAGCCAGAAGCTAAGTATCCTCAAACAGATGTACGATGAGAGCCTTGGGTTAGCTGAGCTTTCAGGTGGCACTGCTTGAATTTGTCTTACTGTGAGCATACTTACTAGTGCTATCACTCAAGCAAGATTTTCTTAAAAAGTTAATTTCTAAACACAAGAAAATTTTAAAACACAAGATATCAGGAAGCAATACTAAATGAGAAGAGGTAAACTCCCACTTCTCTCTGTACTTTCTAAAATTGTAATCTTCATTACTGGTCTTTCACTCCATTCCAGTAAAAATTGATTGTACTGTACATTGTACAATCTTCACACAATTCCCCTCAGCCTCTTAGGAAATATTCCTTCCCTCTTTCTTTTCAGTATTTTCTGAGTGGGTGATTTCTTGTTAATACATGATCAGTAATACACCCCTGCTAAGACTCCAGAAACTCTGGCCTTTTTCTCCCAGGAGAGGCTCTGTTCTGTTGTAGTGTGTCATTTTTGTTGCAGATGATGTAAAGTTGGTATGTTCTGTTCACCCCTGTTCACTCCTGTTACATGGTTCTGCCCTGGTTCTCCCCTCCCCATCAGTTCATGCCAATCCCCTTATCTCCACCCCAATTGTCCTTATTTGTGATAATTCATTACTGTAACCCCTCCCCAGACCCCTATCCATCACTCAGCGTCCCCTCCCGTTGTTCCAGAATCTTCTGCTGTTCCCGTCGAGTGATTGGATTAGGAGCCGGGGTCCCGCCCCCAGTTCAAATGCATTTGTTACCCCTACAGTCACTCCTTTGTAGCCCCCCACCCCCCTGTTTCCTGATTGGACCTGGGTCCAGTTCCACCCCTGTTCTCCGCCCCCTTTATAACCCCGTGTAGCTGGCTGCCCGGGGTCCCCGGTCGGCTGGTTGCCCTGGTGTTCAATAAAATCGGATTTCTACCCCCGGACGGAGACCCTCTTTTCTTCACTTTGCCGCAGCTGCCTCTAAATATTCCAGCTAGGCGCTCTCTGGACACGGCAGTGCCTCCGGAGAGTGCCCCCTGGTGCTGGCTGTGTCGGAGCTAGCCGCCGTCGATCCTGCTCCCCCAGCCGGGAGCAGAGGGACACAGTGCAGCACTGTTCCCCTGTTTTTCCAGAGGACTTTGACTGTAGTGGTTTTTGTTTGCTAATTTGAGATTTCTCAGCTAAAGCACTAATGAGTGTGGTGGTTTCAGTTCTGGCTAATTACTAGTGCACTCACTAGAATTTCTGCTGTGAAATAGGATTAGGAGAAAGGCAAAAACTTTAAAAACTTTAGGCTCAAAACTTTAAAAGGGTATAAATAAAAATTTATTAACAGTAAACAAAGAGTAGCAAGAATCAGAACAAAACCTTTGTTATGGATTAAATAGCCAATCTAATCTTATCAATAATTTGCATGAGCCAAATTATGATATAATAACAAAGTATAAAATTTATTTCACGATCGAATGACAAAATTCAGGTCAGCCACGAATCGGACAGAGTCTAGGCCAGGAATAGACCCTGGGTGACATGCTACTCAGCTCTGAGCCCTGGTAGCTCCAGAGTGCAGCGTCACACCATTGCGATCTTGAGTTCAGTTTTTATACTCTTTTTCTTGCTGCAGGCTAGGATGTCCTTTGTCCTTTTCTTAATCAAGTGAGTCCAAACAGCTTCTCCGGTCCAGGATAATGTTATCAGATGAAAGATGGTCCAGACGGAACTCAAACACTCTCATTTGCAATACACAAAATCCCATGTTTAAAGAGATATCTCAGCTAACAGTCCTGATACATGATAAACAACCCCTACTGGAAATCCCTTTTCCTACTAAGATATCTCCCAGAAACAGATTACATGTCTGAATGGTATTGCATCCTTCCCTCTGGTCGTCAGTAGCCAGGTGTGCTACCGATGGCGTAATTCTTTACTCAACCAAAAACCTCAAGACTCTGTGTTGCTGTTTTGTTTCACATGTAAATGTGGTCCTTCTGTATGGTATGCGTGTGTGTTGGTTTCTAAATCTTGCAGACTACTTTTCCCTGGTTTCTTTAAAACATGTCTAGACAAGATTCTCCACGATAGAATTCAACCTTTTAATTCCCGTAAATATTTCTAACTTATTTATAACATACTTCCTAATTATAACTATATTACATTTACTATAACACTAATTATTTTATGAATTTTGACTTTATCCATAACACCTTCAGGACACTTCTCCCCCTACAACCTTTTCTTTTTCACTGACAATATAAAGAAACAGAACTTAAAATTTTAGTCAGTTTACCACCTTCAAAATAGTCTTTCTTCAGTTCACTTAGGGAGAGAAGTCCTTCTTGTTAATGTTATGGAGACTGTTCTACAAGAAAACAGTTCTCTTGTGGCTTTTTCCACAAATAGCAGCTGCCTGGGGAAATCTGCAATCGTGAACTCTCTCCCATTATTCCACAAGCTTTTCCCACAGCCGTGTTTATGGGCTATGTCAACTTATGGGGTACTGTTTTAAAGATGAATGGTTCAAAGGCAAAAGTTATCATTATTTATCTCTGAAATCATCTTCTTCCTGGGGCCACAGAATCTTCATCACTCTTTTCTCTTTCTCTGTTCAAACTTCTCATAGGACCACAGCTACTTTAACAGCTGCTTTCTATAGTATGGAGGCAATATCTACTGTTTGAACACTTGCATCTCCCCATACTTCATGCGTTATAGGGAAAAAAAAGTCCTTCTTTATATCTTCATAAGAGGATTTCAGCCTAAAACTAAAGGCATCTCCTCATCCCTCCCATCTGGGACTTGATTACTTCACTGACCTTGGTGTCTTCATGTTGCTCCTCTTCATTGCCTGTGTTATGAGTGAGATTGCCAATTTAATTTTATCAATAATTTGCCAGAGCCAAATTATGATATAAAAACAAAGTACAAAATTTATTTCGCGCAAATTGACAAAATTTCGGTAAGCCACGGATCAGACAGAGTCTAGCCCGGGAATAGACCCTGGGTGACGCCCTGAGCAACTCTAAGCACTGGCTGCTCCAGAGTGCGGCGAGCACACCAGCTTTCTCCATGTAGGTCTTTTTATCCTATTTTTTTTGCCACGGGCTAGGAAGTCCATTGTCCTTTTCATAACCAAACAAGTTCCAAAGGTTTCTCCGGTCCAGTAGAATGGTATCTGATGGAAGGTGGTCTTGTCCTCGATGTCTTCGGGAATAATTCATCGACTTTTGGTCTTGTGCTAGACAGATTAATCTTAACAGTACACAATCACATCCCGAGAGAGATATCCTTATCATCCGATACTCAGTTCTTACTGGAAATCTCTTTTGCAAACCGAAGTTTCCCAGAACTGTTTTAAAATTCTAAGTAGTGTGTTCCCCCCCTTCAGTCAGGGGATCCAGGTGTGCTGCTGATGACATCATTCCCTGTGGGGCTGCAATTGTGAAACTGACTGTCTCTGTTGGGTTTTTACATGTAAATAGAGTCTATCGGTGTGGTAGGCGTTGGTGTTTTGCTGCACTGACTTTTCTAGTGTATTTCCCTGAGAACATGTCCAAACGTAACTCTCCTTCTACCTTATTCTATACTATTCTGAATCTATTCTTCTACTCCAATAAATATGAATTTTGACACTCATTCATAACACCTGCATTTTGTTATTTTCTCTCACTCGTGGGAGGATTGAAGCACTTGATAGAGTTAATATCTTGCCCAGGGTCTGCAGGTGGTCACCGGACCCCGGCCAGGCTCACTAGCTGGAGCTGGGGCTGGGGAGGGGCTGATGGCTTCTCCTCCTCCTGCCTGGTAGTTGTGGGCAAATCTCAACAGTGGTTGAATCTTGGCTGAGCCAGCCTGGCCCCACCTTGGCCCTGCGGCCTCCCCTCTCCCTTCCCATCAGCCGATGGCAATGCGGGGTAGCCTGGTGGGTGCTCCAGGAAGGGGGGCCCGGGCCCACGGCAGGGGCTGCCTGGCCAGGCTCCTGTTATCTCTTTGCCGACTGGAAAAGAAAGAGGAAGTTTCCTGGTTTCTTTCATCTTTAATATGTGTTTTTCACAGAGGCATGTTCAGCTTTCCAGCGGCTGGAAGCTTTGCATCACTTCCGTGAGTGCCTCTCATGCAAAACCATCACACTAAAATAGTAAGAGCCATGGAAAAGCAAATGGTTGGTTTTTCACAGTCCTGCTGTGAGAGAGAATCGCTCACTTTGAAAATTTAAAGACGTTTATTAAACCTTAACAAAAATGCAACAAAGAATTACCTAAGGAAAAAACTGCAGTGCTGGAAACTGCCTCTCATGCATACCACGTGGCTAGTTCATCCTCAAGATGGATGCTCAGTCTTTTATACCCCTGGGGGCTGCATCAGCTAACCCTGGCCCCTCCCAAAGTCTGTCAGTCTGCTCTTCTTTGACATTTATAGGCGGAAACTGCTTTCTTGTAACTTGATTGGAGATCAGGTGTTGCCATGCCATACCCCCTGAAGCAATAAGCTTTTCCGTTCCCAACTGCCCTGTGCAAGGGGCACATGTGCACACCTTCTTTTTACCTGTCCTAGACAACCCAGGCTGTCTGATGGCAGCAATACAGAGGGGGAAAAGGGAACTCTGGGGAGAAGAGAGGATATTTAAACTACAATAAAATAACTATACATCACTAAAGCTTTTCTTAATATTATCACAATAGTTATCTTTTAATTGTGAGAGCCAATCATCTCATTTTCCATCTATAACACTTAAAACAAAGCATACAGTAACCTGCAAGCAGATAATATCTCAGCACTGCACAAGTTGTATAACCTCTGGGGTATGTGATGCAGCAGCAGAAGAAAGAACCCAGTAAGAGTAATAATTTTACTAAGGAAAATTACTATATAATTTTGAAAAAAAAACCCTTGAGAAGCCTCGGAATTATAAGCAGATTATCATTTCCATGTTTCTTCCTTCAATACCTTCATTCAGATGTTATTCAACCTGGGAGTAAACAACAACATATCAGCATATCCAAACAACATATTCAAACACTAACATATAGGCTTACCATGAATTTTCAGCTAAAATTTTCCATTTAAAATTATATCTCTCTATAGAAGCATGTATCTAATTCTCTTTATAATAGCATTCTTCCCTAAATTCTCATAAATCATAGAGAAATATTACCAGGAAAAATTAGAAAGGAGTAAACTGGCATCTTGTATATCTGGTATATGAAAAAAAAAAAAAGACAATTGACAAGAAATTTGGGATATCACTTTGCATGAGGAAATATTCTGAAAAATTAAATTCATACACAAATGCTCTTCCATTAAATCTTGTATCTTTTCTGTACTCCATCTTAAAGTATATTAGAAGGCAGTAAGCAACTCCCAAGATCCAGTATTAAAACCATGTGTTTCAGAGTCAAGGGTCAGTGCCAGGTTCTGCCCTTGGGTCCCAACAATCCCCTGCAGTGCTACAGGCTGGGGAAAGAGTGACTGGAAAGATTTCACTTTGGTGAAACTTTGGTGAGATTTCTCTTTTCCTGGTGGGAAAAGACCTGGAGGTGCTGGTTGCCAGCGGCTGAACATGAGCCAGCATGGGCCCAGGTGCTGAATCTTTGTTATGGCGTTGCATTCACTGACTATACCACTTACTGGAGCACCTATTTTTCTATGGCTTTCCTGTGACTACTTTTTCTTAAAACAACAACTCAGTTGTTTCAAAAGCTACTGTTTGTCTCACACATTTCTGAAGCAGAAATCATTTTTTTTTCTCTGAGCCATACTAACACAAGATGGGTTTTATCTGTATTTTTCAGTGTCCTGAAAAATTCTTAAAATAAAAAGAATTAAAGAGAGGAAATATTAGATGTTTAATACATTGATTCAGGAATTTAATTGCAGTGTGCATCTGGTATTTAATAGATGTGAGGCTCAGAAAGGCTGACAGTAGAAAGAAGTTTCTATGAAAATATCAGGAGATGACCGATAGGTATCTGTTGCATGTTGAAAGAAGGAAAGACCTGCAAATTGTACCAAACCATAGTGCGCTTGAAGTAACATTGTTTCCTGAAGATATAGAGTGAATCAGCCCCAAACACTTGATTGGAGAAATTACCTGTGTTTTCAGGAGGTAGAGTGCGCAATTCACTACATTCAGAAGTTTGCTGATCAGTCATTTTTTTTTTTTCTGAAAACCTGAAAACCTTAAGCCACTGTTTTTCCTCTGTTCAAGGTACTTTGACCTTTTAAAAGGGGTTAGAAGTCATTGCTCTGGTAACTGCCATTGGTTTATCTGCAGGTTGATCCGCAGTTCCACAAACTCCCAATCAATTGCTAGTTACATTTGTGAGGGACACCTACAACAACATGAAAAATTCAATCAGGATTAATTTTGATACCATTTAAACTATTTTAAACTTCTCTTTTTGACCATTCAAATTTAGGACAGCTGAAATTCCAAACAGATTTCAGAAAGAGGGCACTGAAATGATGTTTGCAAGCTATTTTCTTGTGTGCTTTTCATTTGTCCAGCTCTCTCCTTCTATCTGTCTTCTACCCTGGGACAAAGTCTGTTTTTCTGCAATAACTGAAAAATTTGATAGACTGAATTGTTCAATTAACATTCAAGGGCTATAAATAGCAAAGAAGTCATTGCAGGAGGCTGTGTTTGGCTCAGCCTCTGCCTCTGCATGTTAAGGTAATACAGGACAGATTTTAAAAAGTTATCATTGTATTTAGGCTACATCTGTCATGATAATATCTCATGAGTTGCTATATTGCCCTCACTAAATGATTTCATAGTTAGACTATTACTAAACTTTACTAGTTCACTGTCTCAGAGATATAAAAACATTTTAGAAACTCTGAAAATATCCCAGTCTATATGCAGAGATATTAGAGGCTGGAGAAAATGTCATCAGCAGCCTTTGATTTTGATCCGCGTATTATATCTGTGGAATTTTGCTCAGGAGTTACTGAACTGAACACTCTAATTCTGATTAGACTACAGCATATCCTTGCTAAGAAATCCTGCACAGGATGGCTAATCCAGAAAATCCATTTGCATGCTGGTCTGATTAGCTATTTTCAGAAGTAATGTTAAGGTTTGACATGAGCACACAGAGTATATTTCCTGATAATGTCATTTTGTGAAATTTTGTGTGTAACTGGGTACTCTGACAGTGAACAAAGATTTCATGATTTATTGACTGTGTATATGTGTTTTATTAATTAAATTTTGATGACTAATATTGGCATATTTACATGTGCAAGCAGGTTTTTTTGTGGTGGGAGCAGTCTTGTTGCATTAGCTGTCGCTTTGCAGATAACTACAAATCTTTCGAGCAAAGTTCTGGTGTGTGGTTTGAACAGTAGGTATGAGAAATCAGAGACCAATGTTTGCATTCATGTTATCACTGTTGTTTTCACTTCCCGTGTCTATTCTTGCACAGAGATTTTTTCTTATTCCTGCATGTGCACATTAATTCTATTAATCATGCACCCTTAAGTGTACCCTTGTGTCTGTAATTTATGCAGTTATTAATTTTTCCCTGGCTGTTGTGGAATAAATAAACAGCTGTATCTTTACACTTAACTCAACTGGGTGTACTGCACAAAATTGGAAAGGCAGAATCACAGATTCATGTAAGTTTGAAAAGACCTCCAAGATTATTGAATCCAACCTTTGTATGATTACCACCTTGTCAACTAAACCATAGCAGTAAGTTCAGTAATTTCTTGAACACCTTTAGGTATTGTGACTCTACCACATCCCTGGGCAGCCTGTTCCAGTGTTTAATAACCTTTTTCATTAAGAAATTCCCCCTGATGTCCAACCCAAATCTCCCCTGACACAACTTGAGGCCATTTCCTCTTGTCCTGTCGCTGGTTGCCTGGGAGAAGAGACCAAGTCCCACCTAGCTGCAAGCTCCTTTCAGGGAGTTGTAGAGAGGGATAAGGTCACTCCTGAGTCTCTTTTTCTCCAGGATGAATAACCTCAGCTCCCTCAGCTACTCTTCATATGACTTACACTTTAGACCTTCTCCAACTTCATTACTCTTCTCTGGATTCACTCCAGCACCACATGACTTTATTGAAGTGAAGGGTCCAGAACTGGACAGAGCACTCAATGTGTGGCCTCAGCACGCTGTGCTGAGTACAGTGGGACAGTCACTGTACTGCTGGCCACACTGTTGCTGATACCAGCCAGGATGCCTTTGGCCTTCTTGGCCTCTTGGGTACAACATATTTTGTCCTCACTGTTGACCAGCACCCCCAGGTCCTTTTCCAAGGCAGCTTCCCAGTGACTCTTTCTCCAGCGTGTTGCACAGCATGGGGTTATTGCAGCTGAAGTGCAAGGTTTGTCTCTTAGCCTTGTTGAATCTCATACCACTAGCCTCAGTTCATCAGTCCAGGCTGTCCAGATTCATCTGCAGAGCTTTCCTACCCTCCAGCAGATCAGCACTGCCAGACAATTTAGTGTTGTACTTTCTGAGGGTGGACTCAGTCCTCTTATCCAGAAAATATTGAACAGGACTGACCCCAATGCTAAGACCTGGGGAACACCACTGGTGACCAACAACCAGCTGGATACAGCACAATTCAGCACCATTCTCTGGGCCAAACCATCCAGCCAGTTCTTAACCCAGCAAAGAGTTCACCTGTCCAAGTTGTGGGCTGCCAGCATATCAAGGAGAATGCAATCACAGACATCTCGAAGATTTTGCTGCGTCCATATAGACAACATCCATAGCTTTCCCTCTAATCACCAGGTAAGTGGCCTGGTAAAAAAAGGAGATCAGGTTGGTTAGGCAGGACCTGCCTTTCCTATACCCCTGCTGCTGATCCCCTGGTTGTCCTGCAGGTGCCAAGTGATTGCACTCAGGTGGTCTGCTCTGTAACCCTGCGGGATACAGGGGTTAGGCTAACAGGCTGGTAACTCCTCAGATCTTTCCAGCCCTTCTTGGAGATGTACATCACGCTGACCAACCTGCAGTCATCCGTGACCTCCTCAATTAACCAGGACAGATGATAAACAATGGACAATGTCTTGACAAGGCTTTTCTACCAGCTCCATCTGTACCCTTGGACGAAACCAATTTGGTCCCATAGACTTATGAATGTCTAAATTGCTCAGCAAGTCACTGACTACTTTCTCTGGGATTACAGGGGGACTATTCGGCTTCCTGCCCCCTGTCAGGGGCCTAGTTTCCTTAAGAATTAAGTCTTACTGTTAAAGTTGGAGGCAAAGAAGGCATTAAGAACCTTAGCCTTTATCTTGTCCTTGCTGATATAGTCCCCTCACCCTGTGTTCAATAAAGCATGGAGATTTTCTTTGTGTCTTCCTTAGTCGTTGATGTATTATAAAAATATTTTTTAAACATCTTTCACACCAGTGATTGATCAGATAGAATTCTAATTGAACTTCTTCTTTTCTCATTTTCTCTCTACATGATTTAATAACACCTTGTATTCTTCCTGAGTTTCCTGCCCCTTCTTCCAAAGGTCATAAATTCTTCTTTATTCCCCAGAGTTCCTTCAAAAGCAAAGCCATGCTAAGTGACAGATTTAGCTCTTGGCTGATTATGTGTACTGAATGCTTAATTTGTACTGTGCTAATTTCCGGCACTGTAAAATCAATATGCTTAATCTGAAAAAAAGGGTTTGCAGGGAAAATTGGGATGGGTATATTATATGATGTCTAGACACAAGAAATGCCATATCAGAACAAAAGTGCACTTAGCTCATTATCTTTTCCCTGACAGTAGTCTGTAGGGGATTTTCAGGGGGAAGTACATTCAAAATTAAAAGGGTACGTGAATTGTTCCCTAGAATGCTTCTCATTTGCCACAAATAAGCCATAGAAAATCTTCCTTTACTCTAGCTGGATACTATAAGTGTATCATCATCCTTAACAAGAGAAAGGTAACTATGCCCTTTTATCTTATTTAAACCATTATAAACTTGCCCAGGATGTTTGCTTCCACAATCCTTTAAGGCCAAAAATCCCACTACTTAATTGCATATAACATGCTCATCGTATTTCCTTGTGAACATGCTGATGGTTTCTTTGTATATATCCTGTGCTTCCAGTGTTTCTGAGAGAGAGCACATGGTATTTTCCTGCAGATCTGTCCATATTATTCACACATAAGGATATTGTCTCTCATTCATGTATTTCCCAAGTAGAAAATTAATATTTTATCTAGTTTCTCCTTTCAAGCAAATTTGTCTCCTGCCCATCTTGTTCTGTATTCAGAACAGGCAGAGTAATATGTGTTAGATGAAGGTTTCCCACTGTAAAAATGCAGCTGTAAAGGATGTCATAATGATATTTTCTAACTTTCAGTTCCCTAAAAAAATGCTACCATAGTGCAAAGCATTGCAAAAAAGTGACTTGAGCCTCACAGGACACTGCATTTTCACTGAGAGACTGAAAACCTGATCCTTAGCAACTCTGCAGAAAATAATTATCTATGCAATATGCTGTAAAAACAAGATCATAATTTACACCAATTATGTTTATCATGAAAACACACTACATTTAAGCTTTATCACTTCTAAGTTTTCCTTCATAGTTAAGTCTTCTATTACATTATTTTATGTCTCTGGTCAGAGGAGTAAAACATGCACAGCTAATGGTGATCAACCCCTGCTCCGAAGGAGGCAACCTTTTGTAACCTAAAAGAACTTATGTATCATCATCCAGATAAATACGGACATATACTTGAAGCTGAAAACTTTGGGCAGACTATGAACAAACTTTGCACCTTTCAGAAATAATGAGCTCACTTGAAATTCAGCATTCACACAAGTATTCTCATACTAGCCTTCAAGCGTCTTTAGCAATCAAGGGGATCCAGAATGCAACCAGAGCATTCTACAAGATCTGCCAGAAGAGGAGGAAGAAATACCAGCAGTAGAAAAATTACTGTTAACCGAAATATCTGCTTGCAACAGAGTTATGTTGGATGTGTCTAGATGGACTGCAGAGAATGCAGTATATATTTATCTATTGCAGGTGCTCTGAATATTTAGTGTAAAACATTAAGTAAAATACACAAATACAAAAAATGAAGCTCAATGACTAAGCAGTCTAAATGTCCCAGAATCAGGGACTCCAGAAAACTGGAGTTCCAGAGTTCCATGTATCTTTCTACATGGAGCAGGTAACCTTACTGCATTGGTGAATTTCCAGTGAATTAAGGAGGAATAGGCTATATCTGTCAACAGAGAGGAACAATATATTTTTGCTGCTTGTAGACTTAATGATCTGATTGATTTAAAATCATTCCTCCTTCCTGTCCCTTGGATTCTCTCGGTCCCGTATTTTACCTCTGGAAATACAGGCATTGGGTTTGAGAAAGGGTAAGGTATGAATGAGCCACATTGCTGGCTTGCTCTCCTTAATGTGACATATGCATCAAGTGTCTCAGCATAGTTGCCCAGTTCTACAAAGATGTTATGTTGATTTTTGCTATAGAAAAGAAGAAAGCGAATTTCAGGGAAAGCAAACACTTTGGATGGAAAAAGCATGTGACTTTGTTATTATTTCAGACCTTACACTTCACAATTGCTTTTTAGGATGACATATGTGAACCTAAAGTGAAAAAGCTTATTCAAAGAATTGTTAACCTCCTCACTCCCATTTAAACATAATTTAAAAAATTGTTTATAAATATAGTTCATAGAATTTAAAGCAAAGTAATCAGGATGTTTATGTGTTTTTTTTTTTTTCCAGAGAAGTAAATAACAGAACAAAGTATACAACAGACTCTATTTTCTAAGTAATTTCTCTTTCCAATGCAGATGGAAATCATTATCAGTATTAATCACATATATGACTGCACGATGGAAGACTCCCAGATAACTCTTCTAAGACAACTGCATTTTCAGAAATATTTTGTTCACCCTGGCCAATGATGAACAAAAGCTATTTACTTGTACAAAATACATTCTGTAGTAAAATCAATGACACATTTAAGTTTTTGCATCTCATTGCAAGGCTGTGTCAAACATTGCAATACTAAGAATATTTCTCTTAAAAGAAATTGTTGTGAGAAGGAACAGCATAGCACAGCTCTTTTGTTTTCATTCACCTATTTAGAAACTAGGCTTTGTAAAGTCATTTTTGAAATTGTAACATTCACCAAGCACCTTAACTTCTTAATAGCTTGTCTGTTTCTGACGTAAAAACACATCCTTTTGAAATAAAGTGATTCTTTTATTCTCAAACTCTGAAACTATAAATGTTAGTTGGAAAACCCTCTGTAACTCCCAAAAAACAAACAAACAAACAAAACCCAAGCAAACAAACATTCTGAGAAAAAAGTATAGAAAAAGGTATAGATTCATTGGAACACACTCCTTATGCAGTTTTGTTAGAGAGGATAGACAGAGTGTAGATCAAATAATATATGATTTTGACACAGAACATGCATTTTTTGTGGGGTTTTTCCATGATTGTCCCCATGGGTAGAATTCACAGGATGTGTATATATGGGAGTTTAGATTCCCTGTCAGTTAACTAAACACCTGAAAGCCAGGCATTATTTCACCTAACTCCTCTGCTAGGGACAGATTTGGATGTCCTCATTCCAAATGACACTGACTCCAGAATAATGATGGAGTTTCCCTGACTTGGTGGGGTGATGTGTGCCAGAAAATATTGCTTAGCTTTCAAAGCAAGCACAAATAATCGATAAGGGACCTTTAGAATGCTAATAGTTAAAGCGCTGATTCTTTCATGTGTTACATTATGAAACGGTGAAAACTGAACACTATTTAAATGAATAAAAAAATGCACAATAGACACCATATCACTAAGAAAGCCAGTAACTTTACTGATTTGTCTGCAAAATACAAATGATACCTTATTTCCAGCAGGAGAATATTTTGAAATTTTCCCATTTTTGTTCACTACAGACAGCTGAATTAAGTCCCTTGAGATACACAGATGCAGTTTAACTTAGTTATAACATCTTGTCATCTAGTGGCGACAAAGTCCAGCTTATGCCGCTGTGAGCCTCTACTTTAATATTTGTTGCAAATGCTTGTATGCTCCCATTTACAAGCTATTTTGTTATCACCATTATTTTATGGAAGCAAATCCCCATGAAAGAGAAGAAAAAAAAAAAAAAAGGATACAACAAACCATCTGAAGCAATCCAAGTGTAATGTCTGCAGTAACCCAGGTCTGATATTAAATACACAAAAGACTTTAGTATTGCATTTTTAAATTTTAATTTTTTTAAAAATTATTTTCTTAAACGAGCATTTTTTTGAATCAAATAGAGGTATGGATCAGTCTGAGGTATGAGAAGGGAAGGTAGAAATGCAACATGTGACTATGAAAATAATCAAATGGATACTTTTGATGCAGAAAACCTGTGACTCAAAGCTTGGATTGCTCCACATCTTTGGTTAAAATATATAAACAAAAGCCTTTTATTACATCTACAGTCTGAAGCATTCTAACAGACACCAGTGTTCCATCAGTCCTTCAAGAGACCTGTAGTGGCAGGAAATGAATGCCATATAACTGACGACATCACAGCAGGTGGCACAAACGGGAACAGATGAAGTATGCCATGTTTAGGCAACAGCCTTTATTGATGATTTAAGTGGCTTTTAAAAAATTACGAAGCATTTACCTTCAAGGTGAAGGAAGAAGGAAAACAAACAGCTGTTAGACTACAGATGAAAGTGGGTATATAGGATTGCAAATACAATACAAAAGGGTTGACATCCTTGAAAACAGCCTATGAGTTCTATTCTTATACTAGCTTAACCTGAAAAAGATCTGAGAACAACAGCTAATTTTTACACTAGTCATTAAAAATTGCTAAATTCCTTTCTGGGAAAAATATAAGCCATTTTGTTACAAAACACAATTTTTGAGAGACACTGAAATGAACAAAGCTTTACTGTGAATGGCTCAATGCATACAATATATATGTTGTGCAGATAGAGTATATCATATAATTGTCACCAGCAATTAAACACTAACTGACAACACCTTTTAATAGAAATTAGCTTAGCTATAACAATACTTGCATGTGTCTAGAATGCCACTTCAGGTGTTTGAACTTACAATTAAGAATGTTGCCTAAAATATCATATAACATGGGTTTAGGTAAAGTAAATGTTAATACTCTTTCAGGGCTCTGCCCTAAGCTCCTTAAATACAAAGGAATCACACAATAAACCCAAATTAGCTTTTGCAAATACAGTAAATGGTAAGATACAGATAAAGGAACAAGAAAGGTAGACAGTTATAGTTTACAGAAAGTGTCTTCACAATCAAAGTTGTGCTTCTTATCATTAGATCAGTTTGCAAATATGCATTATCCCCCACAATTTTGCCAGTATAAGTTAGTTGCCTTTTGCATCAGGAGCAAGAGGGCTGACTGGCATTTATTTTCAGGTGATTCAGTTCTACTTGTGTTTATACAAAAGATCACTGTCAGAGTTAATATAAATTGCCCAGGCAATACTTTTCATGCTACTTTCTGCTTAGTTACTTGCAGTAATATTATACACTGCATCTTCATTAAACGATATCTTCCATTTTTTTTCATGTGTTGCTGAGGCAAATCACAAGGTAAACTATTAATATGGCTATTCTTAATATATCAATAGACCAAATCCCCTTCCCCACTGAGAAATTTCTACTACTATACCAATAAAATTGTATTTTTTATTAAAATGACAAGGTATATTTGTGATTCATTTGCATATTTTTGACACACTAAAGTTTAAAATTCTCAAAAGAGAATATGAGTACAGGTTAATCTGAGGGTGAAGAAAGCAGTTTTTGTGTTTTAAAATTAATTATGGGCCCCATTTTACCTTTTTTTTTTTTTTTTGAGTTTTTAAATTTTTGGGGGTTTTTTAAAACATGCGTATCTTTGTTTACCCTGCAGTTTGCTACACAAGGTAAGATGGATGCATTAGTAGCACAGTATTCTGCTTAAAGGGTTTCCAGATTACGTTCTAGCCCCTACATGGCTGAAAGTGCCTGTAAGGCAGGCTTCTGTAAAGTCATGTTAAGTGAAGAGCCTATGTCCTAATGCACACTGTAGTCTGATCATCATTTTCTACTACAGAGAGGTACACTCCTTCATTGAGAGGTGCAAAGCAACTGCATGTATAGGTGGAAAGAGTGTGGATTTCACTTCAAAGTACTTTGTGTTGATGTTTTGCAGTTGCAGCTGTATTTTTCATCATAATGTCAATGTATGTAGTTGAGACCTAGAAGGACTCTTGAAAAAAGGAGAAATATTGCTCCTTTACTGTGGCACTAACATTTTGCTTAAACACTTTTCCCTCCAACAGAAAAATTAAACTGAAACACTTGAATATACCATTTTTTTCTAATAGACAAGAGGGACAAAGAGGGACTTAAAGAAAATGACACATTCCCTCTGGTCAAGCTATCTCAGTCAAAGCAACAATATGAGGCTGGAGAAAATGTGGATGGTGTGTGCTGAAGCAAGTCCTACTCTGGTGTAAACACACAGGGAGCATTGCTCAACAACATGCCGACTGTGAGATGATGTGACTGCAGAGGTCCATGAGAGTCAAGGACTAGTTGGCCAGTATTGCCTGTGTAAAATCGACTGATTTTGAACCATCCTTGAACTGACAATCTCTTTAAAAACTCTTTAAGAGTTTTGTGTCTGTGAGAGGGGGGAGGAATCTATACAACAGGCACTTGTGTGCTGATCCCTCCCTTTGCCTCCCCCTGCTGCTTCGGCACATATTTACCTGCACTCACGTAGTTTACAGCCGTTGGAGCTGCATATTCAATTAAGACAGGCAGAATACCAGCTTCATTAATGAGAAAGGGCCAAGTTACGCCACTTTGTCATTTAACCCATGGAAAACTACAAGATACGCAGGATGTTACATAATAGAAGGGCCATTAATTTGTTACAATGCACAAAACAGCATGAAAGAACTAATCAGTATATACAATGGATGGCAGTTCACCCAACTGATTGTAAAATGCTGTATTAAAATGATTTAAAAGTTGTTACACTATGGGTAAAGTCTAATTGTTTACAGATCAGTCTTTCAGCAGCTGACTTTGATCTGTAAAATGTGTACCCACTAAAAGAAAACTGACAGAAAATAGTTAAATGTGCAACTGCACAAATATAATTCCCCACTATCAAGAGAACAAAAACTATTACCATAATTATTATATATATTAGAAAGCTATACACAAGCATGTTAATTTCACTGTTTTTTTAAAAGATTCTTAATATTTTATATAATTAGAAATACACATTTCAAAAACAAAACTTCTGCAAAGAGAAAACAGTTATTTTGATTAGCAAAGCATGGAGTTCCTCAAGGCTTAGAGTAGTGCTTTCTATACAGAAAGTCGTTTTTGTTTGTTTCTTCAGGACTGCTTAAAAGCTTAACAAAGCTATCAAGGAAAAAAGAACAAATTTTGGCTTAAGGAAACTACAAAAGCCACAAATGCTTTGCAAAATCTGTCTTACTTTTTAATATGAAAATAAGCAAAATGTAATGTACATATTTTAATACTTTTTTATTTAATAAGTGATGCAGACCCAGAATTTTTGAAATTAAATATGTCAGCCCTCGAACTCAACATTTCTGTAAGTATGGTCCTCTTGAAATGGTTTGATCCTTTTTAACTGAGTGCCATACTCTAACAAAATGCCTGCATGTTTGTGAGCATTTTCAGTATGTTAGGTGACTCAGTCTCTTTCTAGCATCAATTCATGGCCACCCAATGGCTGGATCTGTCAAAACATCTGTACATTGTTGCATAACAGCTGCTTTCTCTCTCAGTAAAGATCTGCCATTTCTGGCAAATGTTTTCATTTTGTCTATTTACATGTAAATAACGTTGAACCCGCAACATGACACTATCGTAACGTACATTTTGCAAGGGAGCACAACAGTGAAAAGAAGTTAGCCTTAAAATCTATTTTGCACAAGTGTTCTGTTGTACAACTCAAGTGCTAAGCTTATCTCAGCATTTCTATTTATCCTTATACTGCATCACTGAGGCAAGTTAAAAGTACTTTTACCAAACAGAGTACCTGACTTTTTTTTCACACACGGCACATATAATGCATATCAACCCTTCCCCCCTCCCCCCTCCCATTAAGGTATAGCACACACACACTGCAAGAAAAAAAATCCTAACTAATAGGTCATAATGTTATCATGTTGCCCATCCTTCAGAGAGCCGGATGCGCTTGACAGAGGGGCTTTCCCTTTCGTCCGGCGAAGGTCTGGTGAGTCCAATGGGTGAGTGGAATTCATTCCGGTGATCTTCTCGGTCACTTCCATCATAGGAACTGCTACAGCTGCTCAAACTGTCAACAGGAGATCTCCCCGCCTCATGGCGTGTGTGCTGTTGGTATCTCGATGGTGTGGTGGTACGATCTCTAGGAGGAGAAACAGGTTCTGACTTGATGTTGAGGCTTTGAGTAGAAGGCAGGGAGAGATTTGTACTCTGAGATAAATGAGTGCTAGTGCAAGCTCTGTAGGAGGAAAGGAAACTCAGTTACAGATGGAGGAGGCATAGAGCCCCCAGATATGCACAAACACTCACATGAAGCACCACTGCACAGGCTTGCACAGGATCAGCACATGCAGAGATCATGGGGACTGTTGTCTGAGCAGAATTCATGAATTCCAGGAGATGACAGCACCACAACAGATGTGGTCAGCTTTAGGGGGACAAGCTCTCAGTTTGGAGACAGGTCTCACTTTCAGTGTCTTTCTCTCCTTTTCTTAAGATCAAGTGTTATCACAAATTTAGGAAGGTGAGCCTTTGCATTGTTGGAACCACCTTCAGGTTTCTGTATAACAAATACTTGTGTGTGTGTATGCATCAGCTGAGATGGAAAGCATGGACTTCCTCATGGGTTTAATCCAATTAATTTGAATGCACACAAGTATTTTTATTGTGGTTTGTTTTGACATGTGACTTCAGATGCAAAACAGAAACAAAAAAAAATCTGGTCTGGTAATTTTTATGCTTTTCAGAATGTAGTTGAAATTAGTGGTCCTAACGTTGACATCAACAAAAAATAGCGCAGGCAGGCAAGGATTTAGATATGATTTTAGGGTTTAATTCCATAAATCTATGATTCAATCCAGAATGCATTTAGATAAACCACAAAAGGGAACCTGAGGAATAGTAGAATATGACAGAGGACTACACTGTTTGCCCACAGGAAAGCCAAGCTTGAAGGACGCTACTAGCACACAGACTGCTATTCTGAAACTTATTCGAAGGCAAGCTATGTAGGTATTCTAAGCTTTTTCTATTCTTTTTTTTTTCTCTTTTTTGTGCATTTTTTGGGCAGGTAGGGGCAGAGGAAAGATGAAACAGGCAGGGAGGAGAGTGAATACTGAGAACACACTTTATGGGAGAAATGAGATTACTTTCATCTGCACAACATTTTGTACAAAAGCACCACCTCCTGGCAAAACGTGACTTATCATTATTAACACAGAATTTCCAACATGCAGTTCCCATTATGTTCCATTTCAGGGACCATTTGCTAAGCTGAAGTTAGTGTCTTACCAAGAAACAGAATTTCAGGGTTTCTATTCATGATTATTTATTTATACAGGGGTCGGAAGGCAGTAGGGTCAACACTTGACTTCACAAGATTTTAAACCTAAAGGCATTTTTAAAGCAAGAAGGTGTAATGTTGGGATTTGGAAGGAATTTCTAAGAACGTTGAAGACACAGTTAAGTTTAGTGTAGACTTTTAACTTTACTGAAATACTCTGCTTTCTCTAGGGTGTCATCAACTGAGAGCTGAGTATTATTTAAATAACATTTTCTACTACTTTGATGATTTTTTTTTTCTTCTGACAGATTTAAAATAAAACTATATGGCTTCAATATTGAATAATATCCTCTGATTTTGTCAAGAATTGCTGCAGTGTTTAAAAATGAATGGATCTTGTTAGAAAACAAAACAGCATGTTCTACCTCCAATTTTTCCATCAATCCTTCCTTCCTATACAGACAAATTTGTCAAATCTGCAATGACCCCTTTCCTAAGTTACACAGTTCTTAAGTAATAGCCTTCTCAGTAAAAAATGTAACCTTTTTCTTTTTTTCAAAGAGGATATTTTCTTTGTATTGCTTCTGTAAATATTAAATTAATACATATAAAAAACTGTAAATATATGACTTTGCCATTCCAACTTAGTGAAATATTCTACTCTTCCTGAAAATGTGTTAAAAGCAGTCCAAAGAGAATCAAATATACTTCTTTTTTTTTCTTTTCATTTCCAGTGACTTTATTTTTGTGTTGCTTATGAGGTTATAGGATTTCACCTGAGTAAACAGTTTGTCAGTTTAGTATGATAAGACTACATATGATTTTACATGCCAAGCTTATAGCTAAACCTGAAAGTTCTATAATAAAGGATGGTGGAGCCTAGAGAATGGATTTAAAAGTGTTTGATTTGAGCAAGTAACATGCCACTTTGTAAAGCTTAGGATAATTAAAAATATAAAAATAACCATATTCAGTCAAATTTCTTCACATGGAGCATACTGGCATTCTACTGTTTGACAGCATCCAAAGGAACAAATAAATCTACAGGGATAAACTGAATTTCAATGATAGAGAGCTGGTTTTGCTCTACTGGAATATTGCCTTTTTAATAATGTCTCAGAAGTAAGTATGATAATGCATCACTACAGACTTTTCTACAAATTCTTTGAGATTCAACAGCAATATTACATAACAACCTGGCATAAAAATTAAAGGCAGTTTTATAAATTATTTGGTTTATTTGAATTTTGAACTACCTTTTTTTTGGTACATTTATAGAAGGATAAGAAATCATTTTGGCAGGTCAAGACTAAATTTCTGAGGTTTAAAACAATATTAAAACAATATAAATAAATTGTAGCACTTATTTTGATTCACCTTTTTTTCTTTCTAAATATAGTCTTTTGCTGCTGAAAGAATTTCTGAAATTTAATATATTTTATATTTTTATATAAAATATAAATACATTAAATATAAATTATTTTATTTATATATTTTTATTATTATTTGCAATACTTCATTAACATTTTCTAAAACATTTTTATGAGAAGTTCATCTAAGCTAAATCTGCATGGGAAATCTACTGTTACATACATGTGAATGATGAGATAATAGGTATTTAGGTGCAATATTTAAATCTATATTCTAAACAAAGGATTGACCTCTATTTAGAATGGAAGATGCACAATAAGAAATGAGAATTCTGTCTGTGCACAATAAGAAATGAGAATTCTGTCTGCTGTAAAATGATTTAATTTCCTGTATGTGTGGGTGTAGAAACAGCTGTTTGCACTTAAATGTATCCATGCATATTTTACACTGTTGCTTAATATAATTACATGAATTGGGCCCAAGCATGCCCTATTGTAATCATGTGAAACCTTCACTTAATTCCCTGGTAAAAAAAAAGGCTTCAAATATAGAAAACCTACTGAGAAACTAAAGACAATTATTCAAAGGTCTGTATACAATTACATGCACTAACTGTTGGGCAGTCCACTTATGCAGACATTATCCCCTTTTACCACATGTTGTATGAAAACATTTCATTTTATGGGAACTATGAAGAAAATTAATCTTGTCACACCAGTCCCTCTTGAGGCCAGTGTAGTTAAAATTTGATTTTTATTCAGATTATGATGGCCACATGCAGAAATGCTGCTTCCTATCTGGTTTCCACACGGAACATCTACACAGTTCTGCTGCATGAGAAGTGAGGGAGCAAGACAGTGCCATGAGCTTGGGATAATGACACCTCTGTGTGCATCTCCTTCTGTCTAATTCTCCAAATGGTATTGAAGCTGAATGGTATGCACAGATAGAAGTGCAGGTCTGAGTAAGTGATGAGTGAGGACATGAATATTGACCATGCAGATTTTTCTAGAGTAAGAAAGTAGTCTATTGAAGGAAGGGAGCCTCATGAACCTTTTCTTTTACACCCACTATCACTTCCCTAAATCAGTTTACTTCCTCACTTCATATAATTTCCCCTGACAAATACATGTAAAGGACCATTGAAAATTCATGGTTATATGCTAATTTGCATCTAGGAGAAGATATTTTTGACTTATTAACAATTCAACTTCTTCCCTCATCTCTATTTTTTTTAGGTGAAAGCTAAGAGGTTTTTAGGGATTTTTAAAATACTTTTCTGATCAATGTAAAAGCAGAATAAGATTTTCTGTGTCAAGACTTTTTTTTTAGCTCTCACATGTTAAGGCTACACTTTTTAAACAGGAATTTAAAAAAAATAGCATGTAACTGAGTTACTAAAACACTTCATAATAGTGGCATAAGAAAAAAGGCTCAATCTGAAATACATAATGTTTTTATTCAAAACAAGGGAATTGGCAGAACTATTACAAATTCATTAAACATGATGTTCCTGTTTCCAAATTTTTCAGTTAAAATAGTTTATTGGAGAATATTTTCCTATGTCTAGCTATAGTTATAGACAAAAATAATTGTAGGTAAGTAATAATGTTTCTGTATAAGGGTCACAGAACAAGTCAACATTATGTGTTAATTGAACTTTTTATTCATGTAGGTAGAAGTTTGGAGAAACTTCTCTTACATAAATAATTATACACTGAAGCACCCTCAGATTAAATATGGTTTCTCTCTCTCCATTTCATATTTTTCATATTCAGCAAAGTGAAAACTTCACCTGTGGATGTTACTTTTTGGTTAAAAGATTGTCTCTTAGGCTAGGAAATGTGGATGCAAGAGAACATATTCCATACTATGGATTTGTGCATAAAATACTTTGATAATTTAATATGACATTTGGAAAGGACTTCCCTTCTGGTTATCAGCAGTTAACTTCTAGTAGACTTTTTGGTACATGTTAAATAAACAGTAAGAGACTTTGATGTACTATTCAGGTCATATCCCAAAGCTTTGGGAGGGACTGATTTTCAGCAGAATTTTTGTATGGATTTTTTTCGGATGTAGATACAGTTAAAAGACCATGAAAATACTATTCTGTTTTTTAACCCAAAAAGTTGAAGAGTCTGGCTTGTTTTAATGTCCCAGTCATGTCTAAACAGCCTCTACATGTCTAAACAGGCTCTACATTGTCGTGCTGTTGACTAGGCTTGGTAGAAGGCCAAAAGCTGCACAGACAGGGAAAGTGAACTACTCCCATGTACTCACATATTTGCCCTCTAGTCCACCAGCACTAGTGTGGCTCCTAATTGCACAGTCAACTTGAGAAACTAAGAGCTTGGTTGCAGAGATCTTCAGTTACCTCCGAGATGGACCTGACAGTGCTACTGAAATTGCTGAGGACTTATCTGAAGCAAGATAATACATCTAATCCTATCTTATTCTATTACTTGTCCTATTCTTATTCTACAATCACATTCTTGTCATGCATGGAGGAAGGAGAGCTGATTTTCACCTTTAGACTTTGGTGAAAAACAAAACCTGAAGGAAACCTGGAATGTGTATTCCATTTACTGTTTTCTCACAGGTTTTTATAGCCTACTATTAACAGCAAGCATCTCACTGCCAAATCTTTCCAGTATATGACCCCACTAAGCATTGAGATTTATGTTGTCAAAACCTTTCTGGATGTGTTTTCTCAAGTATATGAAGATGACTGTAATTTTGTTTCATTTTAAAAATCTTTTTGCAAGTTCTAAATCTGGTTGATATACACTGAATATATTCTACAGAATTTCCAGTTTTTCAAAAGTAATTCAAAAGTTTAACCAGATGCTCTTGCATGTAAAACTCAGTGAGTATAATTTTCTGCAGTGATAGAAGACTTCTCCAGAACTGTCTGTGAAGCAGCTTTCATAGCTGAATTCACTTACAAATCATTGAAAGAGTAATAATAATAAGAATAACAACTCAGAATGTATTCCACAGCCACAGATATTACACTTTGACATTCTGTGATATGAATCAGAAACAGATCATGATGTGTGACATATCTGAAAAGGTAGGAAATTTAGGAGTTAATTTATACTTTTTTTTGCTAACCAAATAGCCTTATTACATTCCTTAGTATGGTACCAATTGTTTATACAGTGATACCTAACATTGATACCTAACGTATGAGCTTTCAGTTTATTTGAGAATTCATTATTTTAGTTGTACAATAAGTCTGAATGCTGACCCATATATAGTACAAACTCACAAAGAAAAGTATAAGAGAAAGATACTAGGACTTTTTTTTTTCCTAGCACAAGCATTTCAGTTGTATGTTTTTATGACATTTGTATCTATATATACTTCATTATACAGAAATGAGGTTTAAAAAATTTGTTGCCTTTGAAACATTCATATAACTCTCCTTAAAAACTCAAATTATCAACATGGTAAAGACATTAAAATAAACTGCAAGAAATGGTCAGATAAAGTAGAAGGAGAATTTTGAAGTTTAAGGCACGTTTAGACTTTCATATTGTTCCACACTACGGCAACAATCTTAAAGAAGGAAAGTGCATATGTGAAAGACCTCTTTCTGAAAAAAAGCTTTTCCTTTCAAATGTATGTGAATTAAATTTTTCCTCATAAATACACTCCTGCTGTTTTCAGCTTCTATTTTTATAGCTAAACCTTTTAAAATTCCAACATGTCTAACCATGCATTAGGCTATTGAGCCACACTTGTGCATGCCTATGGTCTTACTCAATAGAAATTGTAGATATCAAAATATTTGAAAATCATACAGCTGTTCACTTAAATGACCCAAGAGGTTGCTTGTTCAGGTGATTTCCCTGTGTGAATTTTCACACTGCTAAAGATCTTGAGGTGATTGAGCACTGTGTTCCTCTGAAACTTGAATAAATATTGTAAAATTAGCCACTAGAGGGCAGGAATACCTATTCTCCTCAGCACAGGCACATCACAATGAATTTTGTAAGCTTATAGTTCTTTGGCTTAATCATGCTATTTTCTCCTAAAAATCATCTCCACATAAATGAAACTTGAATTTTAGAGTTGAGCAGAAGGGAGTATTTGATTATTATATAATGTTAAGGCTTAATCTCAGGTCAATTAATTATGTAATCTTACTTTATTAAAATATCTAAAAAATGTTCTTACTGTAAATATTTGTGCAACAGTAACTGGAAATTAAAAGCATAAATAACAAGTATGAATAAATATGGCATCAGTACAATATAGGTGTTTGGTTTTAGTACTGAAATAAAATCCTATTTAAAGAAATAAAAACTAAAACATAAACAATCCACTACTGAGAAAATGTGAACACAAAATATTTCATTGTAGCTCCCTAGCAAACTTTCCATGAGTTACATTGTTCCAGTTTTGCAAAATCTAGTTTTTATACACAGTAGATATGTTCTGGTATGTTATCTTGACATATTTCGCATTTAGAATTACTGAGGAGACTGAAGTCACTGTAAGACAGTAAAATAAAAAAAGCACTGCTTACCCCAATTGGCTGAGGGCAGATGGTGGCATGTTATGTAAGTGTTGCTGCTGCCAGCCAGTCACAGAACCAAGATGAAGAGCACTGGCTGTATTAAAACCAGAGAGAGATGATATATCTGCACTACTCAGAGAATATTCTAGATTTGAAAACAGAAAGACAAGAATTAAGAGAGAATTAAAGAGGAAGCAATTAAACAACAACTAGCCTAGTAATTTTCACGTCACTTTGTAAGCCTTTTAATTTTAATTACACATTAAGTTGCAGCAGAAAAAGTAATTCTTCCTCTTCCCTCAACTCATTAACTTGGGAGCAAATAATGCACTAATAATTATTCTGTAATCTAGCAGGGTTTTACTGGGTCTGGCGCATCTAAAGCATTCTTAGTCTGTAAATTCACCATAACTACAAAAGGACTGTCAGAAAGACTTGAAAAATGTAACATTTTAGTTACAGTCTTCCTTGCAGAAGCCAGCAGGCAGTCTGCTTCTGAACAATATGTGTATTCTCAAAATGTGCTGGATCTATGTCACTGTGTGTGCATTCTGTACAGCAGCAACACACAGCAGGAATTTTAAAGATATCTTGAGGCTTCATTTCTGTACCCTCCCAGGTAGGAAGGTGTGATAGCCGACAGAGTTACTGAACTCTGGTTGGAGATAGTGAAGCTGCTTATTTCCACTACCCTCATGGCTTTAGCATGGTGTGCTCAACTGCATGAAATTATTTCCTAAGGAAGACTAAGAACTGTTTGTTTAAGGTTGCTGGGGTTTTTGTTTGGTTGGTGGTTTGTTTTTGTTTTTTTTTTTTTTAATTTTTATTTTTTTAAATTAAAGCCAATGAAATAAAGCTACCAAATCACTTTTACTTCAAGCAAATCAGCTGACTTTTCAATAGATACATCTGAAGTTAGTGACAGGTACAGAATGAGCAAATGTAGAGTAAAGGCATAACAGCTATGAATTTTTCAGTTTCTCCCAAAGAACATTAGCTAATTCATTGATACTGAGACAGACACTTATCAGCACATTGCTCCCTTCCCCATCCTTTGTATCCTGCGCCCATACTTACCAGTACCATATGTCGTTGAGATGGCTGATGGGTATCCTCCCATGCCTTGCCCTGGTAGAGTAGGAGTTGCTACGGAAACCACTGGAGTAGCCAATGACTGAGCAGACTGGGAGTTATTTATCCTTTGATTCTTTTAAAGTAAGTAAAATATACATATTATTGACCAGTTTTAAGTCAGTTGAGTGTATTTGCTTTCTGGGAATGTTTTGCGCATGAGAAATACAGGCTATTATAAATTTCTAAAAATTAATCATTTAACATGTGGCTTTGATGAGCTCTGCCAACCCTATAGTTTACAAGATTTCAAGAGACCAGCTGTCACCATGGAAAATCATTACATCAGTATCTCTTAGGTAACTGAACTAGTAAGACTGCTTTTATGGTGGGTAGAAGAACAGATCATGTGAAAAACTAATGAAATATATGAGCTCTATTCCCATTGTTTTCCTTTTCACTCATATAGAAAAAAAAACTACCTCAACAAACAATGAAACCCCAAAAGCAAAAGAAAAACCCCCAAATCCAGCTCTGCTGGGTTTTGAAAGTGAGATGCACCCCCAGACTGCTGAACTCCGAACTCTTACCAGGGAACAGAGCTCTGACTACTTCATTTTTCTGCAAAAAAAAAAACCCTTCAAGGCTGTTAGATTGCACAGCAGCTACACACTTATCTTTAACTCCAGGGCACTAGGTGTTGCACTGTAAGAATTACACTAGAGAAGTCTAATTATGTGAGTGGCAGGAAAAAAGGGCTAGAGAGCCACCAAAAATGGTGGCTGTCATAAGGCTGTGCCATCTTCAACAACGTAAGTTTACATGCTCTACATGCATCACAAAAAAGAAAGCATTCTAGCATGTTTAATTTGAATATGTGCAACAAGTGGATCTGGCCTTCTATGGCTATAGTTAAAAAATTGCCATGACCTTTCTGTTCACAACAAAGTTATTTTCGATTTTATTTCAACATACATTTTACCTACATCATAAGTATAACTTTTTTTTCTTTAAGATGAATATCATTACCACTTACCAGAAGCAGATCAACATCCTCAGACTGATTGCATAGGAAAGGAGTATTAAAAATTAGTAAATATAAATATTTACTAGGAGGCAGGTTTTAGCTTAGGGAATATTTTCATATCATAGGGGCAGGAAATTAAACACCTTCTGAGCATATCTTGGAAAAAATACAACTCATAGATTTCTTATTTGTCCTGCTTCTAATGGACTGTTTGACTCAATTGTAGGAGCAACCTATCCAGTTTTTAGCATGAGACTTTCTCCAAGAATTCATTTGTCTTTCACAGTCCCATTTTTTGCAGATTGTCATGCTATACCTGACCACTCACAGAGTCTCTTGGAAAATACAATTTTTAAGCGGCTTGGAATAAATAATTTGATGCAGACAGCTTGTCACTGCCTTGATCAATTTTGAGTATTGCCCTGTAGAACTATTTGCCACTTTTTGACTCAGGAGGTAGCATCACATTTATGGGCAGTTTTAGTTTGATATTAATTTATTTTGCATCAAGCTGAAGAAGCCAAATTGGAAGTTGTTTTAATGATGTTTTTTTTTATAAAATATAAACTATATCACTTAAATTACTATATTTTAAAATTAAGTTCACTTTTAATGTTAAATCACTCAAAACAGCTTTACTTGGAAATACTGATGAACTTTTGAAAAGCAAGTGCAAGACATGGACACAATACCTTCCCAGTTCAGCCTTCTATCGTAGTATATTGCCTAAATTTCACTAGTCCTGGCAGGAGATACAGAAATTTCATATTCCTTTTTCTCTTGCTCTATTTACTGCCTCTTATCACTAAAAAATTTGGAGCTCACAGTGATGGGGCTCAAATTGATATATTACTGTTAATATGCCATCTGCAGGTTAGAGATGCTCAGCATTAAATTTAGCCTTTATAACAGCCTCAAGAAGGAGTCTTTTGGCTGCTAGGGGAGAGACTCCGGAAGATTAGGCTGTGCACAGTTAGGACATGTTTCCTATTTTGCAACTCAACAGCCAAAAGGTCGGAAGTAAATAAGACTTCAAAAAAACCCCCAAAAAACCCCCAAAACAATCAAAGAGGCTCAGCCTACATTCTTAGCTTGATGTCAAGCCCTAATTAGAAAAACCAAACAATCAAGAACTTAGATTCCTGAGCCAGCCTTGACATTCCTAAATATCTATTGTCTGAAGTAGATAAAAAGAAGAGCTTTGAAAATGCATTACCACTGATGGAATGGTACTCTTGCTGCCCGGTGGAATAAGCACACGGAGGTCTGGTTTACGGTTGTTCATTCCCAAATTCATTGGAGGTGGAGATTTTGTTTGCATATTCTTGTTCAAGTTGCCAGGTGAGACCAGCAGACCTGGTGAGTTGCGGGGGTTTCCATATCCATTTCCTGTTAAGGTAAAAAAAAGAGGAAAAAAAAAAAGAGAGAGATGCTTGATGAAGTCCGCTGTATCTTTTAAGCCCTTCTAAAACTGTGAAATCAAAAACTCATGGTAGATATCTGCGTCATATATCTTTATAGGAAAATACAACATGTGCTATATTTGGAACAACTGGTCTTCAAATGCTTTCCGTCATTGCTGCTCTGTGATGTCCTGAAATTAACTCAATGACAAAATCTTGTTTACAGCACTGTGGTAAATAGCACAATATACTGTGCCCTTGTAGCAGCCAACATGCCTTACAAGAATCAGGAAAGTCAGATAATTTATGGGCAAAAAAATTCTGTCAAAGTTATTTCATATTTTCTTGACATCTACAGAAGATTGTGCCTTTTCTGACTCAACCCTTTGCAGGTCATGATTTTTTTTTTCTTTTAAACAAGGGATTAGTATAGCAAGGCTATAATTTCCACAAAAGATGCAGGGAGGACCAGAAGGATTCATAAATTCTTTTGGCTCTTTTTCACTACACTTCCTGGACCTGGCTCTGTAAACATTAAAATCGATGGGAGCAAGATCATAACTTTATTGGAAAATACCACCATATCTTTCATCTCCTTTTCTCTTATGCGGGCCTCAGGAACATTTCTGACAAGCAAATGTTTCCTTTATCTTTTTTAGAAAAGAGTATTCTCTTACCTCATTGGCAACTATTCGTCCATAAAGTTAATGACCTACCATTCCACTATTTCATTCACCTGATTTCACCTCTTACCCATATAAAATCTAGGGAAAAGGATGACTTTTTAGGGTAACCTTGAAATTCTGTCTACACCATCTCAAGAGAGGTACAGAAAATGCACAGTCATAGAGAGGGAATAGCATGAAAATTAATATGGAAAGAGACAACCTTTACCTTAGGTAAATACCAAACAAACAAATGCTATGGAAGACTTTATTTTCTGAGCACAGCTTTTGTAAATGAGCTGCAACACACAGCCTAGAATTTGTGTGAGAAGATAAACTAGTCAGTGTGGCAGAGCCCTCTAGGTCAGAAACCCTGAAACTCCAATTTCCTTTGTTTTCCCAAAGTCAGTGAAGACCACAGTATCTCACCCCATCCTCCTCACTGTGAAATGGTGTTTATGGCCCTAAAGAACATAAATGGATTACAGAACTAAATTTGATACTGTCTATGAGGTGGGCATAAAAATGTCTGTGCATGACAGCAATTTGCTCCTTTGGTCAGAATAATGAAGCGTGTCTGAGCTTGACTAAGATTTTCAATTTTTTTTTAATCCTCAAGAGCATCCTCCCCAGTGTGAAATGGTGTTTATGGCCCTAAAGAACATAAATGGATTATGGAACTAAATTTGATACTGTCTATGAGGTGGGCATAAAAATGACTGCATATGACAGCAATTTGCTCCTTTGGTCAGAAAAATGAAGTGTGTCTGAGCTTGACTAAGACTCTCGATTTTTTTAGTCCTCAAGAGCATCACTCACTTGTATTTACCAAATCAGAAAATCAATGGAAATAAAATTTGTGAAAGGCGGTTAAATATAAAAACACCACTTTACTCTTGGGAAGACCCTGAACTGTGAACAGTAGTATTATTCCACCGGAAAATTATCCAAAACTGCTTGAATTCTGTAGTTGTCAGGTACCTTCAGTAACTGGTCTAGTCTGGCTTGTTTTTCTCACAATTTCTATTATCATGATCTCTAAGCCTTTGCAATATGTTGAAAATTTAGGAGCATTCAGATCACTTCTAATATTCTGTGTTAAGATGATTTTGGAGATTTTGCACAAAAATATTTTTCATAGTTAATCTTGTTGTTTATTTCCTTAATAATATCATCCAGTTAGGAAAATAAAATGAGCTCTGAAATGTATTTTAGACTTTCCAAGCAAATTCAGCAGAGAGCTTTCAAAGGTTTTTCATTTTGTACCAGTAGCCTTTTTTTCTCAAAATGAACAATAGTCCTCAACATAAATGAACAATCTATTATGCTCTAATTAATGCTATGTGTTACTACAGTTGGTGAAATTAGAAGGGGCATTTTGAATATACAACAGTGTTTTCTACCAGAAACCACATGGCATTTAAAAAAGTTCAGGTTTTACAAACTGAATTCTGAAAATCGAGGCATGACAAGATCAACAGAAGAAACTGAAGCAGAAGTAGTGTTTCTCTGGTGTCAGTTTCATACAGGAAAGGATTTGCTCAGAGAGTGGTAATGGAACTGTTTGAAGCAGCACTGAGTTTTTTTTCAGTTAGGACTTAAGATATATAGCAAAATGGATTCCACTGTATTCTACATGTTTCTAGCCATGAGTTTCAGAGAATAAACCACCTTACAAGAAAGAACTCCCATTTCCTGCATGAGATTTACTTAATATTATATACTACTAAGAAATAGTGCTTAGGGGAAAGAGTGCTTCTGTATAAAGCTTTATTCTTCAGAAACATTCATCTGACCTTTACTGATGTAAAATAGTTTGAACAGTTATTACATTTATATTTTAAAAATATCAAATTCTTTTAAAGAACTACTGCAATAATTTCTTGTTCATGGGATATTATGCCTGCTAGCACTTTGAAGCCATATAATAACAGTTGCTCTTTCCAGTCACCAAACTTACTCTTTTGGTATAGTGAGGATTCAGCAATGTAAGACTGTGGACCTTAAGCCAATAATACAGCAACACATCATTCGGAAATCAGTGATGAATGCATGCATGTGGTTTAAAGACAAGAAGAGTCTGCATGGAAACCGGTTGTTTAAACTGTACCCTGTTAATTCAAGAGGGCTGTGGCCTGTTCTAAGGCGGCTGTCCCACCTTCAGATAAATCCACCAAAGAGAATGGCCTCATTTACATTCAGAGGCAAAACAAATGCATAAGACTTCTAATGTACAAATTAAATCTTCCTTCATGCTATACTTTAAAATTTCACTCTGCCTGGACACTTATCAATTTAGATGTGACCATAGGCCGAACATCTCATTCTGCTATCCACCTAAAAGTACAAACATTATATGTCATATATGAATGGATTTCCTGATTATAGAGCATAAGAAAATGAAAACAAGATGGATTTTAGAGCAAGTTGGCTTTACATTTTTGTTTGGTTAAAAGCCATATTTTTTATGGAATAGAACATTTTTAAACATTACAAATGTATTCTGTAAAGCATAATGAAAACAATGAAAATAGAAACATTGGATGCACAAATTTTAAAGGACGTATGTCAGGATTTGTAAATTTACAGCATTTTAAATTCAACAAGTTTTCAGAAAAAAGATTTTCCTTGTATTGTTTGTTACACTAACTTGTAAGAGTAAAAATATTTTATGCAGAAAAGAGCTTGTTACTAGACAAGCTAGAGGAGCAACATGTGTCATGAAATGCAGCCCAGAATGTAAAGACAAATGCTTTTTGAGCACAGAACACTCCTCTTGGACATGCTTTCACATTTTGTATTTAGGCACAAGTGCCATTGACTGTAGAATGAATTCCATCCAAGTACAAACTGCATGATTATTCCCTGTAATTTCACTTTTCAAAAAACTTGGAAAAGTTATTTTTGTGCACTGATAGTTATTCAATCAAGAACAATTATTTTTAAAAAATCCATTTAATAATGAAAAAAAACTAATGCAACTAATGAACTAATGAACTAATGAAAAATTTTAACTGTGCTACAAATTCATGTAATACTGTCTTAAGCATCTTAAATTTTAAGATTTTAAGGATATGAGGAGGACAGACTAGAGAACAAAATTTACTTCTCTCCTTTCATCCCCTCTTAGTAACACCCATACATTTGAAGGAATTTTGGTCATTGGTGTTACAGGGATTGCAAAGTGGCTGCAATTCTTAATATTCTCAGAGTTGGGATAATAAATCTATACTGAGCATTTAAGCCAGGAAACTTTCCACATGTTAAGGTAACACAAATGAGAAAGGAGTAACTTTTTTCCTTATCTCTCAACATTCTTGAACATAATTTTAATAATTCAAAGTCTTTAAGTCTTGAAAAATTGGAAAATTTTAGGACTTTGATTTCTTGAATGTTTGAAACTGTCATGTTCCTACTTCTTCCTTTTTTTTTTTGTGATTTTAAAGATACAGAGATATACTGAATGAAAAATCCTCTATGATAGTCTGAAGAACTAAAGTGGAAGAAAGAAGAACAAGATACACAATTTTATGTCCTTTATTTGATCTCTCATTTGTTTATTCTAGTGCTTTTCCCTGCAATATGGGTTGAGAATTTACAAGATCCTTAGGAAGCTGAGATTAATTTTAACACAAAATGATCCGGCAAATTCTTGAAGGAGTTTTAATAAATACTAATGCTCATTTCAAGTTTCCAATGAGTATATGCTTTTACTTGTGAAAACTTTCATATTTTATCCAAGATGCATATATGCATTGGATTTCATGGAGGAATTCTACTTCCTATTTGGTTATACTAAATGCATATATCTTATATATGACATTTTGACTGATCACCAAGCATCTCAAAGATAATTTAAAATACAGAATTAATATATATGAACATGAGAGCAAAGTATTCTGCAAATTATCTTTACTTCAAAATATATGCAAAAGTATGAAAGAATCAATAAAAATTGTTGCCAAATTTGCATCCAGTTTTTCACTGTTTTCTCAGTTTATTTTCTTATTTTCTGAAGGAATGGTAATTGTTCTTAATAGTAATTAAAAGGTAATATAAAAATTCCTTTTCTCTCTTAATCTATTTGTTTTGATTTGTTGTTTTTTTGGGAGATTTTTTGCATACACACTGAAACAGACTATGGTTTATTACCCAAAATAAAAAGATACCAACGACAAAGAACTAATGCCAGGAAGCTGTACTGTTGTTCACCTAAAAATAATTTTAAAAAGAAGTAACTAAAAATTCTTTCTCATCTGTCACATGTTTGTCATATTTCACAGCAGACAACTATTACTAACTGCAAATGGGAGAAGAAAACCAATTTGCTGCTACCCTCATCCAGAAAAAAACGAAATCTTCACTTTTAAGTAGCTGCCCATTCCCACTACACTCAACTAATGGACCTTCTTAGCTGAATTATGGGGAGTCAACTCATACAGATGTGGTATTAAAAAAACCTAATAATTATGCGTGGAAGAATTCTCAAACATCTTGTGAAAGTATCAGCTACTTTTTTGGAGAGCTGAAACAGGGTGATAGCTCAGAGAACACACAGACTTTTGGAAGAATGGGAGGAGAATGAGAAGAAAACTATCTCAACAACTCTTTGTTAGTTTTAAAACTAACTGCTTAGAAATAATATAAATATATGGTAGAGATTTCTACATCAACAGAAGTCTAAGCCATCTCTCTTTAACTCACCCATTCTTGCCATGTAGGTTCTATAACTGTCAATGGGAACTTGCTCTTCAAGTTTAAAGAGATGAAAAGGGCTCTGATGGCACAGCAGTTGCCCTGTGCGTAGGATGGAGGACCATGAGAGCAGAAAACTGACCTGTGCCTCATACCTCATGCAAACACTTCACTGCTGAGTCAAGTGCGTGGCAAGCTAACCTGATCACAAACACTGTGGTTATGTTTTATTGCTGTAATAAGAACAGTACTTAAATGCTTTTAAATTAGTACTTCCAGTAAGTATTCTCCCACTTTAGGAGTTCACACCTTATAAAAAAAAAAAGAAGTTAAGCTGGCACCTGACTTTTTGAATTAGCCTGTGGCTACCCACACAAGCAAAACTGAGAAACCCTTCAAAACAATTTTCAATTGCAATAAGTCTTCCCAAGTCACAGGCAGATATTTCAGCACATGGAGTCCCTCCTTGCAACCCTGGGAAATATGTGTGTATATCATAGACAATGAGGGTCTGTGGGAAGTTGTACATTTACAGAAGAGGGAACGTGCTTTCTTCTTCAAGGATGATCATCCTTATTCCTTTTTTTCTTTCTTTTCCTTTTTTTTTTAACTCAGCAAAGAAACAGAGCAATAGATGATCCAAGTTAAGGTCCTGCTTGTGTTTTTTCAGTCTTGCACTACAATTATTATTGCCAAGATGCTTATAATCTAATGTCCAATCATATAATCTTACTATCTGCTTTCATAATTATTAAATGGTATCTCATATCAGGAATCTCAGATCACACAGCTTTCATGAAGAAACACTGTCTGATATCTTCTGATTGTATTGATTAATTTATTTCCATTTGCACTATTTTGTTCTAACACCTTTATGAATAGTTATGCTCTTTTCAGAACCCATATATTTCACATTATCTTATTTTGATTGAAGCTTCAGCAAATCAAAACAGTGACTAAGTTGAAACTATTGAGAAAAAACCACTTAGTTATACAATGGTCTTCAGTTTGGTGTTTTATAAATATTACATGTCTGTAGTTTAAACACGTGGGCACTGTACTATGAGCAACAGGAATATATTCCTTGTGCCACATTTTTGTAAGGTCGAAACCTAAGGGATCAGAGATTGTGGCTATTACCATGATAAAAAAGGTATTTTACCATGGTAAAACAGATCTCCTGCCCCTTCCACTGGTGTTGTATCTACTGCCATGAGGAGATAGCACTGTGCAATGTCCCTGACCTTGTATAGTGCTCCCTCCTCACTCTCATTTGACATTTGCAAATGTGAATTCTGCACTAGGAATGTGCTAGTCTTCCACACTGATGTGTAGTCTAATAGGAGAGGTCAGTGCCTCTCCTACTAGTGAGGAGCTGGTTGTCTGAACTTAGCTTGCATTACAATTTTCTAAAAAATCTTGCTTAAATTTCCAACTTACTGGCATAGCCCTGATCTCCTAGCATGTGAACAACTCACATGCGCCCTCCCCTGAGATCTGAGATAACCATCCACCCTAATTATGTTTTCAGGACTTCTTAACTATGCTCTTGTAAGTATACTAGTTGAAAAAATGCTCCATTCTAGTCCTGTTTATGCAAAAAATGGGAAGTTTTTTTTTTTTTTTTTTTTAGTAGGGGTTTCAACATTGTGATTATAGAGAAAAAGAAAGCAACTCCAGAATGTGACTTATGTAAAAGAGAAAACTATATTGCTGAAAAATGTATTACTTTCTGAATATATATAGGAGAAAAATACATTCCTGGGAAGAAGAGAGAACCTATATATTTTGACTGCCAGAAAGAGATTTTTGAGAAATCATGACACAGAATCACAGAATGGCTTGGGTTGGAAAAAATGCTAAAATACTCAGATCCAAACCCCCTGCTAAGAGCAGGGACACCTTTTGCTAGAAGTTACTCAAAACTCCATCCAGGGCGGCTTGAGCATGTCCAGGGATGGGGCACTCACAGCTTCTCTGGGCAGCCTGTGCCAGAACCTTAAAATCCTCACTCAGTAACTCCTTCTGAATACCTAATCTAAATCTGCCCTGTTTCAGTTTGAAGCCATGACCCCTTTGTCAATCAACTGCTTTTAACAAATTATTTGTTGATGACAAATTATTTCCTTTCTGGGCTGTTTGAAATAAATTATCATTTTAAGGAAACTGCTTTTAAATGAAAAATATTTCAAGGAAGTATGATTCCAATTATAAACAGGATGCATTTTTTTAAAAGATACCTAACCCATCCCTGTCTCCTTAGGCTTCTGTTACTGGGAGACTGCTCCAACTGTTAGCACAGAAAAAATGACCTTGTAAGAGATTTAGAAGACAAAGAGAATGGTAGGATTCAATATCTTAATTGGTGGATCACATTGAAAGTTAAAGGGCACGGTTCATGTTAACTTAATACTGTCCGGAACTTCCATGTGGGGTTGTAGTCACAGCTTCAGGAGGTTAAAAGCATTTCTTGTTTTCTTTCTCACAGCAAAGTCATTGCTCCAGTGCAGATCCAAGAGGCATCAGCTTTCAGGACTTTCAGAACTCAGGACAGGCATGAAATACAGACATTTTCTAATTTGCAATGTCGACTTCTGTTTTCTGAATTTGAACAAGAATATGTATTGCAGTGTGCAACAGAAGACAGTGTTGTGTCTTAGCAAGAATGCAGACAGAAAAAAATAGTGAAATCCCTGTCTCATTTAAAGAAAGCATAAAATTCCCCCAGACCTCACTTGGAAAGGGATTTTATCTAAAGAACACAAAGTTAGTCTTGAGGAACATTTGAAACTTCTGGTAATAAAGGAAGTCAATCGTGCCTGTCTTTAAGATCTCATTTACAAAGAACCAGTTTGTATGACTCACTTAAATGTTTATTACATGTGAACACAGGGCTCTTTCCTTTTCAAACCTTTCAAGCTGTCTTTTTATAAATACAAATATTGAGACATTGTTATTAGTGACAGAGAATAGCTAAATGTATTACTTAGTCAACACTTACACAACTGGTAGAAGCCTATCAAAGGTCAAATTTTTACAGATTTTCATTGAAGTCTGACAGTGGGTTTGCATGGATTTCTTCTTTGTTAAGAGGTCACATGAGTTACCTGAAGACAGACACATCCAGCCTTTGTATATGACAACCACTGCAAGATTTTAGAATTTTTTTTAATATGAACAGCAGCATCTAGCCTTTCAGGCTTAATCTCAAAGTTTCATTGTTGTGACTTTTGTGTGTTATTTGTTACTTGGAATTAGAGTTGGAAAAGCCTGTGTTGACTGCCTACATAGATATGAAATTCAGCAGATAGACTATTTCCTTCATAACTATGTATTAGACCTTGTCAAACAAGTTTTAGTGTTCTGCCTGCTTTGACAAAATCTCCTACCTGTAGGTATTTCCTTTAAAACAATGAAGGAAAAAAACCTCTATCTATCTATCTATCTATCTATCTATCTATCTATCTATCTATCTATCTATCTATCTATCTATCTATCCATCCATCCATCCATCCATCCATCCCTGTATTCATCTCTAGTTATATAGGTATATATTCTTATATGGAGAAAACCTCGGAAGAGGAACATTTAAAGGTGTAATACAAGTAGAATGAAAACCAGAGCAGTTTCATTTTAAATTTCTTATCCCACTCCATGTTTTTAAGTCAACCTGCTAATTTATGAATTCTTGTTGTTTTGATTTAGCTCTATTGCATCACAAACTCTGTTATGAATGACTGTGTGTCCTTTCTTTTGTACTGTGAGATTCCTTGGACAGAACTATTGTTTACTTCTGTACCGCATTTTGCCCAGTCTTTGGGCCAGAAGTCTGTGGTTATTGCACTCATCAAGTAATAAGGGACAGAAAAAGTTCTCCATGGCAAAACCAATCTGTCTTACTCATAGATTGCCCCTAAACTGTGGTTTGAGAAATATTTCTCCAAGCTCATTTGTTTATTTACATATTTCACACTTGTAGTCCAAGAATTACCTTCTCTTGACTATAGCAAACATGATTTCAAGGTAGAGTGAAGAATATTTATGTAACATTTCAATTTCTTAAAAAAAAATTGCTTGTTCATTTATATTTATAGTTCCAAAAGTCTTTAATGCAGCTAGATGTCTTTGAAATCATTGCCTATTTTTTTGTACTGCTCGTCAGCATAATTGGGCAGATTCACATCTTTTTACTAAACCATTCTTTGAGGATATATCATCCAGATTGCCTCTACTCTGAGGGAATATAACTTAAAAATTGCTACTATTACACATATTCCCATGTGGCTTGAAATACTAGTAGAATATATAATATGTTCAGCCAGTACACCACCCAGAAAAGGAAAAGCAGGATGAAAGCACTAGAAAATTATGATACTGGCTGGCACTCCAGGACCTCAGCCTTCAGAAGATGAGAGGGTAATTGTTTGCCATTGGTTAATTTCCAGGAGGAAATGACTTGCAGCTGATTCATTGGTAAATACAGGATTTGGTCATTAAAAAAATTGGGATAAATTTTTCAAAATGCAATGCTGATCTATTCAGTTTCTAGTGCTTTTTAATAACAGGTTTAAAGGTAGTTTGAAAATGTTAGATTGAAAGACAGCAAGTACTTAGTTCCTCTGACAGCATTTGTAGGGCCCCAAGAACTTTTGAATAACTTTCTCCTTTAGTTTAATATTAATGTCAAGATGGGGGCAGCACAGAAATCAAATAGAGAAACAAACATATTACAGAAATAAACAGTTGAAGTAGCTATATATTTTATTATACCTGTCATGGATTTAAAACTTGAGATGGAAATTTTCCTTTGATTTTATTGTTTACAGTTGTTTTAAGTCTATAGAAATGCTGTTGAATTAAATCGGCTTATTCCATTCAGAGGAAAACTCTATTACAAAATACAATATATCTTTCTCTGAAAGCCATACAAAAGCAAAAACAGAACTCAGTCTAAAAGTAGAACTCACTTTGAAAATCAAGCATTTGAAGTACAGATGCAAAGAAAGACATTCCCCAATACTGTTCTATTTTAAAACTTTAAATCTCTTTAAAAAATTTTAGTTTTCTATCAAACTTTCAACATAAGCAATAAGCCACTGAAGAAAAAATTGAGTTCAGATAATTGACAGTACTAAAACTTCACAGGCACTTATTTGTGTTCAAATTGCCTTTAAGAGGTTTTGTTAAAGACTACAGTCTGTTAAAATTAAAAGAACTTCATGTAGTCTATTATGTAAACAGGTAGACATATCACTTAGCCTTCATATTAGTTACACAGTAAACTAAAATGGGTTTAGAGCATGTCTATTAGGGTCCAAAAAGTTCTTTTTTTTGTCTTTCAATCAAAAGCCTCTGTTTTAAGAGAATTGTGCCAAAGACATTGCTGTATTAATAATTTAGCAATGATACGAAATGTGAAGATCACTCCAATTTTGTTGGCAGTTGCTATTATCATATGATAGAAACTACTCAATCAGTGTTTGGCTGAGAACAAATTCATTCTTACAAATCTGAGACAACCTTGGTTTACCTTAAAAATACCATACATAGTAATTAGTTGTATAATATAATAAAGAAGTAGTCAGCTTTCTAAGTTCTATTTATGTATTGGGTTAACTTCCAAGGTATATTGTGGGTGATTCCAGGGTTACTAATTGAAATAATCCAAACCAATGAAAAAACATACTTCTTTAAACACTGTCTTAAATAATAACTTTCCATTCCTGATATTGCAATAATGATGCAATTTATTTTGATGCAATTTATTGAAGTAGTGCAGAAACTGAGGTCTGGTGCTAGTAACAAAAAGTAGTTTCATTTTATAGTGACAGTAATGAAACTGTTTAGACTCTTTTACTTGGAGTATATTATTTTGAATATATGCTATTTTTTCATATTGTGGAGAAATGCAAATTCAGAAGGTTCTCATTTGGCCAGAAATACAAACCCAAAAATGATCATGCTACCACCTTCTCAGATGCCAGATAGAACAAAACACACAGGTTTTTGTTTCTTGTGAAAAATGATGAAAAATTAGAACTTTTGATGTTTATTCTTCTTCATCTTAAAGAAAGATCACTGTCCAAAATAGTGCCGTTGTGGAATGATACAGCTAAGACAGAGGATTCAACCTTATAGTGACCTTTCCATCTTCCTTCAGCCCTTTATCTAATTCTTCCTATTTTTCTGCTTTAAAGAGATTTAGAAATTATTTCTTTAATGACATTTAAACCTTTTATTTTCCAATAAAGAACAAAGACTATTCCTTTAATTAAATATTTATGATGTAGTCCTAGCAGTGTTCCTCATATATGCCCTTCAAATAAATTGCTTACTCCAAAATTGCATTCCTTGAGAGCTTAATGCAAGTCCTCAATTTTTGATTAAGAATAATCAAACCAGTCTTCCTATGCTTAAGTATGTTTTTAATGTATTTCCAAAAAAACCCCATATTTAGAAAGAGTATAAATTTTCAGGTGGTGTAGTGATACACAGATTTTATTAAGAACAAGGATTATTAACAGAAACGCACATGGAGCTGAATTTTTATTTTAGTACGCCCCTGTTTTAAAATCAAGCGCTGCCTTCTTTACTAACTGCTTTTCAGCGCCTACTTAAAGGAATGGGAGACCAGTAACGAGGTGATGATATTTTTTAAATGAGCCAAGAGAGGGAGCTCGTTAACAGGGGGATCAATTCCTATGTCAGTCCCTCTGCCGCTGTTCCTGAAGTTCTGTTCAAGCTCAAAAGTAAGATGAAATGCGAACACTGCAGAATGACTATTTCTTTAGCTCTGTTTTAGAGGTTAACAGGAGACAATGAACAAAACTATAATTTTCTGTCACGATTTTTTTTTTTTTTTGAGAATAAAGAGACTGATAGTGAGGCTTCCATGGTCTGCCTTCCCTACTCTAAAATTAATACAAAATTTAATATGTGTTTAAACTGCCTTTCTGGTACATGGCTGTGCAGCTCTGATTGTACTGTGAATGCATTGCACAAATATCTCATCTATGTGTGAAAATAAAAGCGCAGAGGAGATCCCTAACTCAGGCTGAGAAAAGACAAGGGAGAAAAACCCTATACCATTATATCCAAAATTTCTTTATAAGTGTTTTTAACAGACAATATTGGAATTGCCATTTATATCAGCCTTGATTTATAGTGCACAAAATGGATCTTCCAAATATTTTTCCTTAAAATTCTCCCTGAGAGCAGTTACCCCAGCAAAACATCATGATTTACCACTCATTTGTTTTCTATGAACATACATGTTCTCAAACTGAAAAAGTAATTTTGCCATTGTTTTTTGTTATCTACATTTGTTATAATGCAACATTACTGATATTGCTAACAAATCACTGACCTTACTGATCAAAGGGGACTATTCTGACAACATTGCTTTGATAACACAGACCTCAGCAAGTACAGTTCTTGGTAGTTCTAAGGGAGCAGGACTAAATGGCTTATCTTCTTCTCTGCCTGGGTATTTTGAAAATCCTTTACCTGCTGTGTATCAAAGAAGTTAAGCAATTGCATATGACAAAGCTTAACTTAATTACTAATTATTTAAGTAAATGCTAGCAGATTTTGCTGACTAGCAATGGTATTAAGAGCAGGGGTTTGTAATACAGTTTACACACAGTACATTGAAGTACAATGAGCAGCTCACTATTAAAATCTTTATTCAAGTTTAAATTAATAAAATGAAGCCCCAATTCCACTCAAGTCAATGGCAAACCTTCCCAGGATGCAAAAAGGATCAAAGTTTCTGACACTGACTCCACCAGGAGTTTTTCTTGAACAAGGCAAAGCAATGTACCCAAAAGTTTTTATGGAAAGGCTAATGTGAAGGAAACCAGACATTTGTTTCTGTGGAATTTATTGAGGTGCAAGACTTTTGATGCTGCTGGAAAACAAGCCTCTTTCTACTAATAAGAGAAGCACAAATATCAGTGAATGCTCCACAACCCAGCTGAGGGAATTAAAAAAATGCTAATGGATTTTTACTATCCCTTCTCTAAAAGGGAGTTATTTTAGAACTCAGCTTTTGAAGTAAGTCCTTTATTCACTTGGAAAAAGAAATATAAATTCTCCTCTCTTTACCTGCACTGGTGCCTGCACCGGTTGTGAGGTCCCCACCCATCAGGCTGCCTAGGGGTTTGAAATTAAATGTAAATGAGCACAATAAATTGCAACACTCAAACATTCAAAATATTTTCTCTACCGATTTCTTTCCTCTGACTTCAACATGCAGTTGAATCAGACCCAAAATTATGAAATCATGATGTTTAATGTTACCTGTATAAGAAACTTGCCTTTCAAAGACAAACAAAATATGGAGTACCCAAAATTTCCTTATTTCAGTTTCATGCTTCCACAGCATATGAAAAATTCTGTTTGAAAGTTATGTATAGTACTCCTTCATTTGAAAACTATCTTTAGTTGAATGCTAGTCAGAAAAGTAAAGGATTGGGATGAAGAGGCTGAAGATTCCTGGAGAAGAACATAAGTCAGAATAAATACATATACATAGTTTTTAATTTCCTCAGCCTTTCACAGACATTCACACTAAGGATTTTTAAAAATTCTCTTTGCACCTGGAGACCTCAAATGATTCTTCAAACCTGGTATACTTAGAGATCTTGATGTTGCTGGAGTCAGACAGATTGAAACAACCTAATCCCCACTTACCCTAATCAGAGATGAGCTCTCATCATCACCAGAACAAAGCACAACCCCTTGCTATGTAAAGTACTGAAGTACAGAGCTCAACTAACATTACCCAATCAAGGAACTTGTGAGTGAATTAATAAAATTAAATTCTTCTTTTAGCATGAAGACTGATTATTTAAGTAATGAGTGTATTAATTTACTTTAATTTTTTTGCATTGGCTAAGTACTTGCAAAAATTAAGTAGATAAGATGCCTTTTTATGAAAAAGCATGCTGTCTGCCTGTCTGTCCTTTATTGATTTCACTGATTTCCTTCAATCTTAGTCCAAATTCAATATTCAGGATTTGGTGGTGTTTTGTAGCTTTTTTTGTTTTTCCTCCTGATTTTTCAACACAGCAATTTTGGACAAGCTCTTATGACTGTGAAAAAGAGAGTTCTTTTTTCTTGGAGTACAATTTAAAGTGACCCAAGGCATGCAAGGAACTGATAGTACAGCATTTGAAGGAATGGGATTGAACAGAGCCTACCTGTGTTACCTGCGCTTGGAGGCCGATGTGTTACACCAGGAGACATGCTATTCCTTTGCAAAGAAGGATGAGCCAGTGGTAAAAGGTTGGGGTTACCCAGTGAGCTGGCTGGATTACTGTATACCAAACTGTTGTGGTTGGACACTGGAATAGAAACTGGCATCTCAAAGTTTGGTGGTGGAACAGCCTGTACAAGCAAAAATGGAAAACAAATACAATAATAGTACAAAACTGAAACAGCCTTTAAGTACAGTTACTCTATATTTAGTTCAAATATTTTGTACTTGGTGGTTAAAATATTTGTGCTTACTCCTTTCCCCTAAGACTCAAGAGAAGAGTATCAAAATAATTACCAAGTCTTTTAAATATGATTTTTCAAATAATGATTCCATCTTCCTTTAATGCTGCTTGCACATTTACTTCATAAGACCTGGAAAGATTTTTTAATTTTTCTACTTTTTTTTTATTTTTTTAAAACAAACCTCTGCCTTATGCAGCATCATTTTCTATTTCCTTCATTCTTTGAAGTCCTAATTGTTCACTTGTCACCTTAATCTAGTGTCATAGATTACTGCAAGATCAAAGTTACATGACAATTGTGACTTCATTACATGGAAGAAGATTGGAAGAGATAGAACACAAAAGGGAAGGCTCTAATTTCAGCCTGTGTTGCTTTAGCAACCAGAATTACCACAAGTCACAAAAAAAGACACCAATACAGTAAATAATTTTTTTATGAGTTTCTGTCTTAGCTTGGAAGGGCTTAAAAAACGTAAAGGTCTCCTCAGGGACAGCTAACAAATACAAGAAATTTAGATACACACTAGTCTTTGTGGGCTATTTTTGGGGGGATGGAAGTGGTGTTTAGTGATGTCTTTTCAATATCCTATTTTCCTACCTAAAAGCAAGATCTCCTGAGCCACTTCCCTTTGCAAGAATGCTTTAAAAAACAAACAAACAAACAAAAAAACAACAAAAATGCAAATAATGTACCACACTAACAGAGGTTGTGAGGAGATGCATGTCTCATTATGATCTTAGGAAGCTCAGTTCAGGTTTCCTTGGCTGGTTGTGAGTTTGTTGGTTGGGGTTCCTTGGGTAGCAGTTGCTTGAATTCTATAAAAGTTATGACTACATTAGAAATCCATATTTAATTTATTTCTTTTAAAAATTATTTTCTTGCCTTTTTGATCAGAAAAACCTTTTCACAATTACCTGACAGCATTTTAAGTATTCAATGTGTGAATACAGACCCCTCAATTTGCAAGTTTTCTAACATTTAGATACACTTATACATTTATAATCTTATAAGCTTCAAGAAAGAGCCTAAACCCATCAAAAATTCTTTAAAGTAGACTGGTAACATATTCTGAGGGAGAAAATGAAAGGTTTTAATTTTATTGTTGGCAGCTGATAGTACTGGTATAACTTCAAGGACCTAGGAGGAGAGCAGGACATATCAAGTGCTTGTCAGGCAGTTGAGGCACCCTGAACTTGTGCCACCCATATCTCTTTGGCTGGAGCTGTTGGCTATGCCCCCTGTATTACAGTACTATCCATCAAATTACAGTTATCTCTTAAGGTTGTTTTTTTTTTTTTTCTTGGTCCTCTCTAGGGACAGAGAAAATTTTACTCTAAATATAGAGGAAATATTTTGCCTAATTACTGAAACAAATAGCAATATTTTCAGGGTATGACGTTAAGGATACTTTATACAAATGCCTTTGAACTATTTTGAAGTTAATTTAGCTCTGGTACCCTCTCCTTTTTTCGAGAGATGGCCATGGCAACAGTCGTTGAGTAGATGGACCTGCTGGCATTGCTGCCCATCCTGGGGGGACGTGGGAATTTGCTTCCCTTTGCTGAGAAGCTGAAATGCACTCCAAGGGCTGTATTTTTCATAGACCTGATTGATTTAAGTAGAGGTAGGAAAGGAAGGTGAGGTGTTTTGGGAATACACATGTTCTACATTTAATCTACAGATGTAAGAATATACATGTAATCTGCACCCTTATGACTCAGGTCTAAGATCCTTGGAAATAGGGTCACATAGCATAATCTGAAACATTTGATCAGCTTGAAGGTATGTTTTGAAGCAAATAATTCTTTTTATTGGCCACAGAAGGACCCAAAATGTTCCTAAATTCCATGTTAATCAGAAGCACATGACTGTTTGTGGAGTTCAAAGTCAGTGTTTGAGTTTGAGCTCTCCATGTTTCAGTCCCAATTACGGCCTCATGTGAGACATGAATAAGCCAACATGGAGTTTCTGATTATTGCAACACCCAGGGCTGTGATGGAGTTCTCTCTACTTGGTGGCTTTGAGCCAGTGGACCTGCCTGCTTGAGTACCAGTCCATGTTGCACTGACTGTCACTATCAAGGGACCACTTTGCATAAGGCTTTCGTCACTCTGTGTCACAAGACCTATGAAGTCTGCCCTCTGAGTCTAGGTAGAGATTGTTATTGCCTCTATTTTCTTAATATCTTTTCCTAATCTAAATTTCTGTTATCTAAACTTAAACACCTGTACAAATGCAAAACTGAAGGTCTTGTTAGAATTCTAAAAGCTTGTTTGCTTTAACCACTATGCTCTTCCTTCCATGTACAAACCAAACTGTTCAAGATTCTTCTTTTCCTACATTTGTAAAAAAAAGCTCCAATCTTGCTAGCTCTTCAGGTTGGCAGTCTCCCTAGTCATGTGAAACTGTTACTTGGCTTTCATTTTGTCATTTAAAAATATTTTTTTAAAGTAGTTGAATTATTTAATTTCTGTACTAATAGTCTAGTTTTTGTAATTTTACCCACTATCTGGATCAACTTACATCTGTTTACAGAGCACTTCATAGGCAATTTTATAAGGGCAAAGTTAGCTTACTCTCTGCTTTTCAGCACAATATACTATATCTGAAATACAGTAGTTTTTATTTCTTCTTCACCACAGTCAAAAGTTAGAGAGAGAAGTTTGACTGGATAAACATCAGTATTAAACACTACATCTCTAGGTGCAGTTTTCTCTGTCTAACTTTATTAGTGTTACACATTCCTCACAACAAACTGCAATGTCCTGCAGATTCCCTAGTCATTCCTGGTGGCAAGCCATGGGTCATGTTGATTCCATTTCAGCCTGATGGACATTAAAGTTTCTGAGGCTCTTGTGTAATATCTATATTAGTAGGAGCTAGGGAGGAACTGAGGCCATCTGAGGCCACAGAGCATTTCATGTCCATACCATTAAGCTTTCTCACCCTCAAAAAAATCATGACTACATGTAGACTGACAATTGGGAATTATTCCCAGCCTGGACTAACAAACAAAATGAAGAAATTGTCTGGGAGAATGTTATTTGGCATCAAAAGGTGTCAAAAGCCTGATGGGGACTGTTCAAAGAATTCAACTCAGAGATAAGCACTCTTCATGATGCTTTAGTGTGTTTTTTGCTTTTTTTTGCTAATTTATAAAATAGACAAAGTCTATACTGTCATGTGTAAAAAGTTTGCCATATTTTTCCTACTTTTCCCCCTCCCTTTGTCTTTTCTCCTTTGGACAGTTCTGCCAAAGAGGGCATATGGCTCACCAGAGACATACAGTGACGTACAGTGTGCTGCCAGTGTATAGCACACAGTGTTAGATGCTCACTCCACAAGCTATGGTACATGATGCCAAGCAAAGTGTTGGACACTCAATCCCCTTGGAACTTTAGGGGCCAAACATTCTGTCTTAAGTATTGGTATTATCCCCCCATGTTCAACCAGGACTTCATTTATTTAGAGACAGAGATACTTATAACTTCCTTCTAGTGGGCTATTTCTGTCTCCTCTGCTTTTTATCATTCTTATGAAATTTACAAATACATGTCTAATTTTTATCAGATGGTTTTGAACAATATGAATACTTATCCCCAGAAAATTATCTGGGGAAACATTATTTGACTTAGCTGTTAGGAGCAAAAACCAATATTGTCTTAATTGGCAGCAACTTTTTTATGTTACAAAACCAGGCAGAGGCAAAGCATTGTTTTATATATTCTGTAAGTAGTGATTTAGAGACTTGACTCAGTAACTTTATTATTAATTTTGCTTTCTTCTCCCCAGTTTTCTCAGCTACCTTTGAATATATTTTCCCTGACTTAGTTATTCTGATTTTCCACTTAAGGATATTACTCTATACAATACATAATATTTATATATAAAACCAGACAGTTACAAATTTCCATTAGGTATAAGTTGTGATCTTGATCTTGCCCAATACATCTTGGCTTATGCCAAGAGAAGGAGTTCCTGTTGCATTACCAGAGAATATCTATTGTTTCTTCCTATTGTGGTAAGTAGCTTGATGGAGGACAGAGCTCAGCATGTGATGTAGTCAGAGAATGGCTATTCTGTCTTATATGAAAAAATGTTAATATTTTGCTGTTCTATATCTCTGAAGCGTCTCTGAAGTAATTGCACAAAAAGATTAATACACTGCACCTCATAACCTCCTGAAAGATATGAAGTTATACCCTAAATCACCAATTAATTCCTGAAGTAGTACTATATTTAACGTCAAAAAGTTATATTTAATGAAAGCAACTAGATGGAAATTCCATTAATTTGGGGAAAACAAAACTGATATACCATGCTCAGATTAACTGTCTGGTTTCCAAATCTTATATATTTCCTCAGTTTACAGAAAAGACAATTTCCAAATGCTTATGGAGGTAAAGAAAGAGATAGAACTCACTACTACAGGAATGATTTTTTTTTTCCAAGGGTTTTTTTTTAATGTCTTAAGATTTCAGATGGTTATAACATGACCTGCTTTGTTAGGAAAGAAAAGAAACAGGTAGTATGAGATTAACAGATATTCTGAAGGATGACTCCAAATATATTTTTAAGGCAGAAAACTAGCTTGATGAGAATTCTGTCAGTTTGATTTGAAAAAGTCAAAAGTCATCCTTGGAAGAGAAACGGCATGAAAGAATGACAATTGGTGAGATTTTGATGTGAAAAATGGTTAAGTAGTCTGGCTTATAACAGTCTCCCTAAATATCAGTCACCATTTGTCAAGCCGAGTTGCATCCTGAGAAACCAAATTAATAGTGACAGCTTTAGAGCTTTTTTGTTCTGAGAAAAACGGCTTTCCAAAAGAAGCAAATAAAAAGGGAGGTAAAAAAATTGGACAGATCTGTATTCCTCCCTGATATTCTACATAGATATTGCATACCCTTAACCAGACATTTTAAATATTGCTTTATCAAATTTGGTGCTTTTCTAGTCTCTGGGAAAGTATTATTTAGTGTCCTTATATTTTTGCAAAATATTTTTGGCCTGATGTAAGATCTTATTCAAATTTTAATTACCTTGAGTGAAAAATCCTTCTGCTGAGACTTAATAGAAAGAACACTTAGAGTGCTTGAGACAGAATCTGAGCCTCCTTAAGAAGTATCCTCATCTTAGTTGTCAGATTTTGTAGGTGCAATTGACTAACAGTACAGAAGGCACTGTGCATTCTGGGTATCCAGAACTCATTTTTGGTAGATAACCATGCAACCTTTGTATGGGAATGATGAATCAACACATACAAATTATCTCTTATTCTTGATTTTAGAAATAAGAAGTTACCTGTGCAAACTCAAATGCTTCTTTGCATCTGAGCAAATATTTCCTACTTTGAGCAAAAGGTTTCCTACTTTGTTTTCCACTGACACTTGGAAAACCAATCGAATATAACCTCCAAAGCTCCATACTTGTCATCTTTAAAAATGTAATATTAAACATAATGACAAATAATTAATCCTTTGTATGTCTTGTGCAAAACAAATAGGACATGCAGGGTTATTTCTCTTAGATATCTGGCAAGCATATGACTGATTGTTAGAAATTTTAACTTGGTTAAAACAAAATTTAGCTCATGTTAAAGCATTAAAGTAATGCTGAGGAGGTCAAAGCAAATTCTCTGATAAAGCTGATAAATCATCCCAACACACAAACATGTCTGAGACCTGCCATTAGGCTCTCATGCAGTCTGATTCTCTGTAGCGAGCAAGAAGCTGTAACCCTTCAGTGCTGCAACCGAATTTAGTAGAGACAATGGAGAATTGAAGTTACACATACTAAACACACTAATTACTATACATAAAGCAATTTCAGTTTTACATCACTTTTTCTATATTGCCACAGAAAGTATTCTGTCAATTTGTTAGCCTGTCCACAAAGAAATATTTCCACTGTTATTTTTTAAGTATAATTTGGGCAAATGGTGTCATAAAACACTTCTGTAAATTAAGTGAATACAGTTCATATTCATATTTCACTTCCTTCTGTAGGTTTCACACATAATAGACTTTGTCTGTGTGTCAGAATTAGAGAGTTGAAAGAAAAATATGCTGTGTGAAATTTTCTCACCACAGTGTTTAGTTATATATTTGGCTATTAAAGCCTCTTTCTAGCTGAATTTATCTCCTTAAGAAGCCAGAACTGAAAGGGTTATGGTTTGTTACTGCAGCAGTTATCAGCAGACAGCCATCTAACCTTTGGTACTTACAGGTGTTTTATGGCTCTTGATCATATTATCAAATTCTTCATTAATTTTTTTGTACTTTTCTTCAGTGCGTGGGGTGAGAGCATAAGAGGAGTCAGGATCAGGGCTTTCACAAGCTTTGCTTTCTTTCTTGTGCAATGCCTGCCAGATTCAGAGAAATATCAGAAAGTAAAAAAAATGAAAGGAGCTCAGAGTACTTACACATAATCTTTGTCTGCTGATCATTAGATCAATATCTTCGTTAAGTTTTCTGTACTTGTCCTCAGACTCAGAGCTGTGACCTACTGAATCATCTGCATCAGGGTCTGGACTGTCACAGCCATTAAGTCCTTTCTTTCTTAATGTCTGAAATACATAATTTGGGAAGTTCAATCCTTGACATGGGCTGCAAGAAAGACTCAGCAGTGTTAAAGAAACACAAACTGCTCATCATAGAAAGTGTTAAGTTATGCTTTAATGAAAGAAAGTGACTAATGATCCACCACACTGATGTGTGGTTTCCAGTAATGAGTGAGGACCATACAAGACCTCTTTCTTTTGAAGCTGATACAAATCAATAAAGAATGAATCTGGCAACTAACTAGCATAGGCAAAAAGGTTAGTGCCTATGCTAGTATATCCCCTGCCTCATGATTCCCATATCCCACAGCATTAAGAGTTTAAGCTAAACACAGAATGCGATTTATTTTAACATAAACCAAACTTAACATATTTATCTATACTGTTTACTGTGGAATACACTGATGTTCTTCTTGTCTTTTAAGGAAGATGCAGGAGGAGCATATGGAAAAATAATTGAACCTGCAACAAATTTAGAAGTCCCTTTCTTCTCAGAGGAATACTGATTACCCAAATAGAATTCAAGGACTTTAGCAATGTTGTTCCTAAGTCTATGCTTGTGATAGGACAAGAGGGAGGACAGAGTTGATGATATGGCCATGAATTAACAACTAAGAGCTTCTAGACATAATGTTAACTTTTTATTGACTACACTTAGAGTGCTACAAATGCACAAGACTGAAGCTTAATGCACAGGAAAAAGCACTGCTAAAACAGATGCTTAGTGAAAAGTCAAAATAAAAGAATTTCAGGTTCAGCTACTCAAATACACACAACTATAATTATCATCACTAAGATAGGAGAGTTGAAAAATCTTAAAACCAGAATTGAATCAGTAGCTTGCAATTCAGGACAGTTGTCTGGCTTCAAAAGGGCTTTAACTGATCTACCTTTACAGAGCCCCAAAGAACAGCCATAGGCTATATTAAGGTAAAAGAATATGGGAAGAAAGTGTGGACTCCTCAAGTAAAAGCAGTAGTACATAAAGCAAATATATTCCAAATTTCTCATATTCAGTTTCAAGTATTAGTCACTCAAAAACTCTTCAAAGTCTACTTGGTTGTCTACAAACTTTTTAAGTTAGCTTGCAGTCCATTCTGTGTTGAAACCTGGCTAAGCAATCTCAATTACAATGAAAATATCACATATTCTGTCTTTTAGTAAGTGGCTAATGTGCACTGTCTATCAGTGTGGGATGCTCTGATATCTTTTAGTCTTCTTAGAATGGTTGTGTATCAGCTTTTTGTTCCTACAGGAATAGCACATTTCATAATCATTTTTTATGATGATGGTCATCTTACTACTGTTACTACCCTTAAATATTATAATGTCATGCCTTGTTCTCATACTATGGAAAAACCCCTGAACCTTCCATTTTCATTGACTAAACAAAGTGATGGTGATCTGCTCTACAAGATCTGAGCCTTCTAATCTCCCATCGCAGACCTCTGAAACAGATTTAGGCATTTGTGAAAGGCTGGCTTAATGCAGATCTTTCTTTTCAAACTTCATATCTATAAAGACTTCAAGTCAAATCCATGAGCTACTTCTTTAACATCAACAAAATTATAATCCATTGGAATAAAAACTCGAGATGCTAAAACAACCTGAGTAATTCCCTACACTTTTACCCACTCTACTTGCTCTTTTATCTTTTAAATGCTAAATGTTCAGTTAGCAGAACAGACATGATCATACATGATATCTACTGCTAGCAGCTTGAAACACCCCAATTCTCAAGAGGGTTTTCCAATCAGCTGCTGTTCAATAGATTTAACAGACACGACAAGATATAGTAAAAGCAAAATATCTCATTGCAATCTCAACTAACATTCTTCTCTTCACAAAAGCACAAAAAAGTTGTCCTCTGAATATATAAAATATTCTTTTGCAAGCTTAGATATCAACTGTCCAGACATGAAACCAAGATCAGCATACTTAGGACCATTTCCAGAGCTCATATGATACACTGATGGAGTCCTGCTAATTCCCATGGATTCCCTGAGGACAGATGTGGATGTGAGCTGGACTAAATGGTTTCCTCAACTTCAGGCTTTGAGATGACAGACAAAAAGAAATAGGAAAAGAGAAGAACCTGAGGAATGCTTTGTAGCCTCTTTGAATTTTTTCCCCTCCCATCATTCACAAATTCTTGTCTGCTGCATTCACAAGACTGTGTCTCTGAGAAGCAGATGCATCTTGCCCTCAGCAAACTCACAATGCCCTAAAGTTCTGCAAATGATTACTTAGCACTCAGTTGCTACTGTGGTTTGTAGAGGTTCGGGGATGCACTGCACCTTTCAGATGCTCAGAAGAGGAAAAGCAATGCAAGCCAACATAGGTCTTGCAACAGTCTCCAAACAGACTGGATCCCCGTCCATCGTAGAAGTATTTTTACTAGATATTTATTTTTACATTATTTTCATACCTTTAGAAAGCAGGTTGTTTGCCACACCAGGCAGAGAAAAAGCAATCTCTATTTTCACTAGAAATGCCAAGGATGAAATGTAATGAATTGTGTCAATATTCTGCCCAAAATTAACTTTAGCCCTAAAGAGAAGAGGCAAACTTTCCCCTCGCAAAAAAAATCAGTCTTGTGTTTTTGGCTGGTACCTTGGCTGATGGTGCAAATCAAGCTCAGTAATGCAGACCGCTTGCTCCCTGCCTATCACACCTGAAAAAAATTCAAATCAAATCAAATCAAACACAGACACAAACCTTTAACTCCCAACTAGAAAACACTACAGAGATCCCAAACAAAACCAAGACTGTATCTCAGTGAGGTGGGTTAATGCTAGACAACAGGAATTTCCACATATTATTTCCACTAAGAGGCACACTCCTAGCTTTGTGAGTGCTGGAACTAATTCCCTGTGAATTTCATTTTGGGATAAAGTGCAATATGCAGAGAAGATCTCCTGTGGAAGGGTCTCTGGGGATTTCTCTTCTCAGTACCCATCCTTCCGCTGACACTTTGCTGCTTCTGTTTGTCACAACTCAGCCTGAAATGCGGCCTTCAGCTGGGAGTATTTCTGGGAGTAATTTCTGTCTCTCTTTTCTTGCATAAGAACATAGAATTTTCCTGAAACTTGTTGGAATTTCACTGTCTTGGAGACCCCTCCCTTTGTACTAGATTTGCTTGGCAATGAATGAAAAATGAAGTTGTAAGGGAAAAGAGAGAAGAACAGATTGGTGAATCACACAGGGACAGGAACACACAGGCTCACATCAAAGTCTTCTTCTGGAGAGGAGAGCAGGCTGGAAGTGATGTGCTTAAACTCTGCACTAAGGTAATGTGTTGTATCAAGGACAGAAATAATGACCCTGAACATATTAGGATTAAGTCTAGCTCCTCAACAAGTAGGCTACAGTTTTCCCTACCTTATTACTTTATTATTTTACTTTCCTCCATGTCATTAACTATCAAATTACACCTCTCATTTGTTTTCCTTCATTTTTTTTCCATTATTGGTGTGCTTCAACACAACACAAGTTAGTACGGTTAAAAGTGACACTGACCAGTGTCAAATTGATTAACCCTTTTTCACAAGCTCTCTGGACTTTGTGCCAAGATTTCCTCCTTTCCTCTATTTAGTGTCACCTCTTGAAAGAAGAAGCTGGTTCTGGAGTCTTTGACCCAGTCTTACAGTAATTTTGAAATGATTTTTCTTATGATGTTGAGTTGTCATAGATTCTTACAAACCCTAGAACAGACCTATCGCATCCTCCTGGAGATTAGCTAGCTTCCAAAGATTTCATGGGAATTTTTAAAAAGGATAAAATCACACAAATGTATAGTGCATTGTACTCTAGAGAACCCTAAGCCAGATGTCAGTTACTTTCAAAGAAAATAAGCTATTTTTCAACTACAGAAGCTCCACTTCTTCCAAGCAATTAAACAAATAACTATATTGGACTCCAATAACCTGAAATTAGCCAAGGCATAAGAAAAACAAAATGGTTAAAGGAAAACAACCTTTGGCTGAAATGTGCTGTGCCAACAATTAGCCTAAATCCCTACTCTGTAACCCTACTCTGTAAATCTCAGAGGAGAAGTGCTAATATAGTGACATGCTGACTGCTGTGAAATGAAGTATAAACAACTATTTGCTTTCATTTCATGAAAAACTTATCATCATTATGGAAGCTCAAAAGAAAATATGGCAGTAATACCCAGGTCTGATTTTATCAAGGCAATGAAAATCATTTGAAGACTTTTGAGGAGGAAAAGCCGTTCATTTTCCTAACCTTCTCTGTTTCTGCAGTTTTATCCTCCAGATTATTTTTTGGTCTTTTTTAGCGTTTTTTAACAGAATGAGTGGAGAAGGTTAGAAATTATTTTATTTTTTTCCATCATGTAATTTAGTTTGTTCATCTTTTGTTTTTTAAATTGGTTTATCTGCTATGGAACTGTAGCAGCAGCTCTCTGACCACAGAGAGAAACACAACACTCCCAGGCATCATTCTGGGAAAAGTCTGTGAGAAAATCAGAGAAAAGAATGAGAAACAATCCTTATCTTAACTTACTACACCTAGTATTGTAAACATGTAAAATATATTATAGAAATTTGTTTACCAAAGAATAGTTTCTTAATTAACTAATAGTAATAGTATTTAAATTGGAGGACCTGTTAAGTCCAACTATATTATAACTATTTCAAAACCCCATAAGTTTCTTAATAAATAATAATCAAACTTCTATAAATACGTAGAATCTATATAACTTATTACCCAGTCCTGACCTGTTGCAATGACATGGAACTGCTTCTCATAGCGCTCCAGTGCTTGGAAGTGCTCACAGTATAGGTGCCAAATTAAAGACTAGGTCAGTTGATGACGTTCCCAAAAGATTCAGACCAGCTCAATATGCTCCTTTTTGAGATCCTCTGCAACAAAGACCTAACAAGGTTAGGTTAATCACTATCTTCATTTCTGTGATGAAAAGTCTGATCTCATTGGGTCTTCTTCTGTAATCAAATTTTACAGTATGGAAAAACTCAGCATTAAATGTGTATTTCTAAAAATTCCCATATCTTTTATGTTGTCAAGAAACCACCACAATAATCTTTAACTGACAGACCCACTAGTGCAAATCAACAGAGTTGCAATTTAGTAAATTGTATTTTGCTGTCAGAAAAAAACCTTCAGGTGGGTCCATTTTCACTAGCACTTTCTTTCCTGTATCTGGATGGAATAAATCTTTTAGCCACTAATTACAAATATTTTTTCTCTTTTCTTTTTGATGGAGCTACATATTTACATTATAAGGCAAACATAGCCAATTTTAAAGGAATTATAGGCTACAGTGTTCAACTGCTTTATAATTTATAGTCATTCTATGATTCTAAAGAACCCAGCCAAATTTATGGAGGTCCCCCAAAAGAGCAGAAAATATTTAGATATGGGCCTGATTAATTTAAGCATCAGTTTGTTCTCTGTGCATGAAGAAGACCTCCTCTCCTCTCCTCTCCTCTCCTCTCCTCTCCTCTCCTCTCCTCTCCTCTCCTCTCCTCTCCTCTCCTCTCCTCTCCTCTCCTCTCCTCTCCTCTCCTCTCCTCTCCTCTCCTCTCCTCTCCTCTCCTCTCCTCTCCTCTCCTCTCCTCATGTATGGTGCAATCAAGTAATGAAAGATTTTACTGAAATGAAAAACTCAGAGGAAGAGATTGGTTGCTATGGGAACTACTCATCTGAATTTCCTGACTTACATGTAACTAATGTCTCAAATTTTATGTTTCATTAACACAAAGTTCTTAAATTTTTACTTTTAATAATGGACATAAGCCAGTATGCTGGTACTAATGTACTTTAATCATATATTTAGGAGAATCACATAAAACATTATTATAACTACATTATCTAACAAACTCCATGCACACAAAAATGTATAGCAGTAATACAGAAAAATTGAACATTTCTTACCTCTTTCTCAAAAATCATAAAATGCTTTTGTGGTTTGTACTCCTTTTGAAACAAGCTACAGATGTCATATAAAGCTGAACTTTTATAACCGTGCTAATATTTTCAATACTACTTTACTGAAGTTTCAAATAAAAAAATTTGGTCCCATATGTCTGTCTTCTTAAAAAAAATACACATAAATGTGCTTTTCACATTGCACCAAATCCTCTGCTTGGATTTGCCTTTCATTTACACATGCCAAGTGATTATTCTCACCACCTTCAAATACCTTCTCTAATCACACATCTTGAGAAACCAAACAACACAGACACCCTTTGCCAGTAGCACCTGCTTCTCTCTGCTTACAAGTGATTGAACAGTGGATTTAACAGGACACAGTACACATGTACTGCAAGCTCAACAGGGCATGAGATCTCTACCTGATTTCAGAGTTCAGTCTATCCTCTTTCACTCACACACTTGTGTGCTAAGACTTCTCTATAATATTTTGCAGTGTCAGTACAAACAAAATCTGTGTTTTTAAAAAGGCACTAGGATAGTGGGATTTTTGCTTCTTTGTTACCTATAGCTCTGCTACCTAACTTGGGTGTGGGGGCTCTTTGTAAGGCAGTGCACCTGGTGCAGCCTCAGAGCCCCCAGGACTTGTCTGTGCTGATCTTGCAGCCTGGAGCAGACTGGTCAGCACCACTACATCTCCTGCTGCCTCTTTGCATGCCTCTCATCTATATCAGAGAGTGCACCTTGCTGCACTGCTGTGCCTACATCTCCCTTCTGAAGAGATGATGAAGCTGGAGATGGGAAGATTCCAGAGGTCTGAGTGGTCTCTAAAAGACAGAATGCAAAATCTCTTTCTCTAATGCTCAGTCTTCCCAACTTGCCAGTGCTTTTATGCTAAGTATTGACTTAAATTACACGGGGCAACTTCGGCTTTTTAAGTAAAAAGAGCATGCATCGGATTCAGAGATCTCACAGCAGCTAAACTAAACCATATATATTTTTGTGATTTTCTCTGAAAGAAACAAAAGCAAATCACATGAGGAGTCCAGCATTAAAACTTTATATTAAAATTTCTGCTAATGCATGCTGAAGAACTTGGTCTGTTCAGCTGGTGAAGAGGAGACTGAGGTGAGACCTCATTACAGTCTACAACTTCCTCATGAGGGGAAGAGGAGAGACAGTCACTGATCCTGTGGTGCCCAGTGGCAGGACTCAAGTAACTGGCCTGAAGGGGGGTCATTAGTTTAGATATTGGGAAAAGATTCTTCACACAGAGGGTGGCTGGGCATGGGAAGAGACTCCTCAGGCAAGTAGTCACAGTGCCAAGCCTGTCAGAGTTCAAGAAGTGTTTGAACAATATTCTTGGGCACATGGTGTGACTCTTGGGTCTGTGATGTGCAGGGCCAGCAGCTGGACTTGTGGATCCCTTCCATCTCTGTTTATTCTGTGATTCTGTGTAAACTTACACCTCCCTGTATTCACAATTATTTCTTGGGACATGCAAAACACTTCTGTCCATCACTCGTAAACTGTTTATGAAAGAAGAATTTAGATCTGAATAGTTCCTGATGTTCTAATTAAGGATATTTTCTCATCCTTTGGGCTTATTCCAATCCATCATGTTGCAAAAGGTCTGAAAACCCACATATCCCCCTGGGCAGCTGACACAAGATTCTTACACCAACCCTCAATGCAGGGGATCACATTTCCCGGACTCTGAAAGAGGAGATGGCAGCAGCACTTGCTGATCCCAGCCACCCAGGAATCTATGAGGGGAGAGGAGGAGGATCAAGTGACCAGTGGTGCTGGCTGGCATTATGTGGCTGCAGCCAGCAGGGAACGGGTCCCCTGCAATGTCACACATCCCTGCCATCTGCACCTGTCAGTGCTGGCACCTGCTGCCCCATGGCCATAGATGGCTGCTCCCAGGGCTGTGGTGCTGACTGGGGACACTGCTCTTGGCTGCTTGGTTTTTCTGTCTTTTCTTCCTACTGTTGCTACTGTTACAAATCTCAGTTCTCATGTGGTCACAGCTACAGGAGCGCAGTGTTTGCACCTTGCAGATATATACACATAAATTCATATATGTATATCTTTATCTATACATTTATATATATATATACACACACATATATGCATACACACCCTCTACTAAATCACATCTCATCACCTTTTTATTCAATCTAGACGTATTTTTTACAAGTGTACACACTTGCATGACCAGTTTCCATTTGCTATGATGCAGTATAATATTATCTTAATATTTTTGGTGTGCTGCATTAGTGGAGTTAAAAAAGATACATTTCTTCAGACAAAACTGGCATTTTTTAAATAATGAATTCACATGTGAGGTTAATTGGCGGTGTTAAGATTAGTGACATAAATGTAGCACTGACACAGTTGTGATTACAGCTTCAGATAAAATCCTCTCTGCAAGTAGAGGTTTAAAAAGAAAAAATACTGTCTTTGAATGAACAGAATTCCTCAAAAATGTTAATAAAAACAACTGAAAAAATGCACTCTTTACATGCAAAGACTGTATTCAAACAAAACTTCTGTGCAGATATTTTTTTAACCTGTATTTGAAAAGAAACTCAAATTCTGTTCTGTTGTATTAAAACACCCTACAAAGGTCCAGAGAATGGCTGCCAGTGTGTTATGCATAAAATTAACAGATTATCTAACTTAGATCAGAGATATCCTCAGGATACTTTTGGTTTAGTGATGGAATAGTTGTGCCTTTTGTGTATCCCAATGATTCTAACTCCTTACTGAGGGCTCAAAGGCCCAGGTACTACTTTTGAGTTATGGAAACAAGGAAGATTTAGATAAAGGTAAAAATAATGAGGTTATTTTCTTGTATTTCCCACCATTCTTTCTACTTGCTGTCCTGTTATGAATGTGTGCTTTCTGCAGGATGAAGGCTAGCACCACAGCCTAGCAGCAAATATTCCATTTTGCATCCCCTATCTTTCTACAGAAAATAGACTCCCAATATTTTTTGAGACAGACTGCACAACAACTAAGTTCATGAAGACAAAGCTTCTATATTTTGGCTACTTCTGCTAGTTCACTGGCAGGAGTACCACCATTCCATAGCCAGACCTGGAAGCCGAGGGGTGTAAAGATAACCTAAAGCCAGCATAGTTGCATTTCTGACTTACTTTTTCCCCTTGACAACAACAAAATATCAGTGTAGGAATGTGCCCCCTATGGACAGAGTGACAGAACTTTCCTCTGTCCCCCAAAAAGGAAAGAGCCCAGAACTTTCTCCCAGTGATCAGGTAGAAAAGTCACTGATAGGACCTTGGGGCTTCACCTCAAGTTTGGGGACAGCTAATTTGCCATAAGCCAAAAGGTCCCGCCTGGGCCATTTAGTAGAAAAGGACAGAACAAAGAAACCAAATCGCTGTTGTGAGGTCTCTTTTACCAGGAGCACAAGTAAGTGGCACCTGGATCAGTTTGAGTTTGTTATTTTGCCTTTATTAAACCTTTTCTGTTCCTGATGCTGTCACATCAGCCTCCTGCTCCTTTTATGCCTTCCAACGAATGCTGAGCTATTCTGGGGTGTAGTGTTGGAATGTTGAAAGCTTATCAGATCAGCTTGAAACCCCCGGGCGAAAGCGGTACACGTGGCGTCCAGACAGGCTTCTTCTCATATTGAGAAGAACAGTCTGGGGAATATTTTGACTGCCCTCAGTCAAAATTAGGCAATTTTCCTTGGTATTTGCGTTTTTGGAGAAGCAGGCCTGCATCTGGGTTTTTGCCGCAAAAAGAACACCCAGGAAAGGGGTTTGAGTTCTGAGGGAGACTCTCACCAAAGCCTCACACCGGTGAAAAGAGGCTGGAACCGGACACGGGACCGAGTTCGTCGGCAACGCCTGAGAGGACTGCCGGTCCGCCAAGCTGACACAGTGTTACGAAATCGGCTCCGGGATATACCAAGGGGACAACTGAGAAACACCTTGGTGAGTGAAATATGGGATCAAAGTTGTCATTACTTGAGCAGGAAATTTATTTTTATTTGAACTATAAGCTAGAAATTCAAGATGTGAAGTTTGAGAAGAAGCAGCTTAAAAAGCTAATTAGATGGGTTTTCCAGGAGTTTCCAGACGTAGACAAGTCTCAAAGACTCACTCCAGTATTCTGGGACAGAGTGGGATTGAAATTATATAATATGCAAAAGAATAAGAAGTCCAGCTTAAAGCTGCATCCAATATTCAGGATGGTGTTACAACTTGTCACTGATCTACCTGAGAAAGAGGCGAGAGACACCCAGGGGTGGGAGAGCAGAAGGGACAGAGCAGAGAGCACACACAGCATCCAGCAGCAGCAGAGCAGGCAGCAGGAGGGGCGGAGACACAGAACTTCCGAAGAAAAGGAGAAACTTTCCCCTTCCCGACCTGGGAACCAGAGATCCAAGGGCAGGAGAAGGGAGGTTGCCCGGCCAAGCACCCCCCCCCCTCCCCCACTCCTGGAGAGTAACTATCAGGGAAACCCTGGCCAGGTTTCTCTGAAAACTACCTCTCCAACATACCCAACCGCGGAGAAACACTCGCGATTCCCTTTTAAAAATTGCCTTCGACACACAAAATCAGGGAATTTAGGCAGTAAAATCCTTAAAAGCCAAGCCGATTCCAGCTCCCCTGAGAACAAAGAACCACGTGGAGCACATGGCGGGAGCCATGATCATGAGGGCAGCTCGTCCCTTAGTGGACGTGGCCTGCCGTTCTCCTCGGGTTCCCAGCATTCCCTGAGTGCTTCGTCGCTGAGCTCCTGCCCATCAGAGGGACACGCCCCTTTTGTGGGCCGTGCCCGGGTGCTCTCCCTGCCCCTGCTCCCCGCCCACTCCCCGGGACGGCACACCCCCTCCCTGCCGAGCGGGGGAACCGGATGTCATGCCCCGGAAGTGACCCCATCCAAGATGGTGGCGCCTCTGCCGGAGACACTGCTGGAACAGAAGGCGGAGTATTCCTGTGAAAAGCAATGTTGTTGCCAAATATCGGAGGAAGAGTTTGATACATCAGCAGGCACAGATGCCTGGCTGGTGATTAGAAAGGATGCAGTCCTGGAAGGGGACTGGGATATTGCTACAAAATTGAAAGTGGTTTCCAGTTTCTGCGGGTGCTGTGCCCAGACCTTGATGGGACCAGATAAAGTTTGCAGAATTGAAAGAGATATGCAAAGCATCTAAGTTGCATGGGAGAGAATCACCATATTTCAGAGTTATACTACAAGCAACCTTTGCAGCTAACGTATTTACTCCGCATGACTTAAAACAGCTGTGTGCAACCTTGCTGTCTCCAACAGAATATTCTCTGTGGGAGCTCGCATGGAAACGTTTAATAAATGACCTTTTAAGAGGTTACGCAGCAACTCCAGCCACTGCAAATTTAACACTAGATCAGCTCTCAGGTGAAGGAGCTCACACTGACCCACAAGCACAAGCCAGAACACTGGACAGATAGATACTACAGGATATCAAAGAAGCAGCAAAAACTGCTCTATTACAGGTCCCTGATGGCAACAAACCAGAACTAGATTTTACAGAAATAAAACAGGGGATGGATGAGCCTTACATTAAGTTCCTGTACCATTTAAAAATTGCATTAGATAAACAAATCCCAATAGACCATGCCAGACAAGAGCTATTAAAACAGCTTGCTATTACTAATGCAAATACTAGCTGCAAAAAGGTGTTACGTGCATTGCCACAGGATCCTGAGCCCACCCTAACACAGCTGGTGGATGCTTGTAATCGCCTGAGTATGCCTGAGCATGCAGCTGCAATGCAGGCAGAGGTGCTAGCGAGTGCCATCACAACAGCTCAGGAAAACACCCTAAAGCAGCAGGAAAAGGCTGTAGAAATGCAGACACAAACCCTGGCAGAGGCTCTGACAGCATTTAAAGGGGCAATTGAAAGGCAACACATCCCAAAAGATATTTGCTATTCGTGTGGCGGGGAAGGTAATTTTAAAAGGGGATGTCCTCGGATCAGAAGAAGACCACCAAGAAACAGTGGCTACAGAGGTCTCTGTCACCATACTAACAGTTTTTGCCCAGTACAGGGTTGTCCAAGGCATCTGCTGGGAAACTCGCCGCTGAGTACTGCTCAGTGGGGTGCGAGGACACAAGAACCACTGTACCAGAGGCCAGAAATCATCACAGGCCACCAAGCACAGAACTGCAGCGGATTGTTGCAGGACTTCCAACCACCATGCCCCCAGGTACCAGACTGGAGCTGTCTACAGCCCAGCCAGTGATGCTAACCAATTCCATTGCTCACACAGTATCCACAGGACAGCTGGGACCTGAACCACAACCACGTCAGTTCTTAATAGTGGGAGTGAACAGATCCCACACAGAAGGTTTCTGTGTCATTCCAACTGTGTTATCTGTAACTTGCACACAGGAGATCACTGCGCTAGCTTTATGCCCAGACCCTCCACTCCATGCTTTTTACCCAAAGGACTAACCATAGCACAAGCTTTTCTCCTACCAGAGCCACAGAGCGACACATCTCTCATCGCTTGGACCAGGGTCATCAGCCACAGCCAGCCTCATCTCACCTGTGTCCTGAAGCACCTTGGGAAAACCATCACCCTTGTGGGCCTCATAGATACCGGAGCAGACGTCACTCTGATATCGAAATCGAAGTGGCCACAGGACTGGACCATCGTGCCTACGCTGGATCAACTGGCAGGTATCGGTGGGCACTGTGAGAGCTTTTGAAGCTTGCACTCTGTCATATTCGAGGGACCCAAAGGTCGTGTTGCCACTACCAGGCCATTTATTGTAGGAGCTGATATAATTCTTTGGAGAAGAGACATTCTCTCGCAATGGGGTCTGAGGCTAGAAACCGGATTTTAACAAAAGCTGTTGATGGACATAACACTTTAAAACTCACATGGACATCTAATACACCTGTCTGGGTCAGCCAATGGCCCTTACCAGAAGAGAAGCTTGCTGTATTAGAGCAGTTGGTACAGGAACAGTTAAACAAAGGTCACCTAACTCCAACTACAAGCCCCTGGAACACTCCAGTTTTGGTAATCAAAAAGCCAAACAAGTTAGCTGCAGTGGAAGGTTGCTGCAGGACCTTAGGAAAGTTAATGAAGTAATTCAAGAAATAGGTTCTTTACAACCAGGTTTACCTTCTCCTGTTATGATTCCAAAGGATTGGAAATTAACTGTTATTGATTTAAAAGATTGTTTTTTCAATATTCCTTTACATCCAGATGATGCACCAAGATTTGCCTTTTCCATCCCATCTATAAATCAGAAAGCACCTTTAAAAAGATATCATTGGCGTGTACTTCCACAAGGAATGAGAAACTCCCCTAGTATTTGCCAGTGGTATGTGGCAAAAGTACTCTCCCCAGTCCGTGCACAATACCCAAATTCCCTCATCTTACATTGTATGGATGATATTTTAGTAGCAGCAGAGGACCAAGCATCAATGCAGAAGACAACAGATCAGGTCATCTCAGCAGTGGAGAAAGCAGGACTAACAGTAGCAAAAGAAAAAATACAGACATTTCCTCCCTGGAAATATCTAGGATACAGGATCACAGAACAAACAGTAACTCCGCAGCCACTCCAGCTAAGGACAAATTCAAGGACATTGAATGAAGTACAGCAGCTAGTAGGGACTCTGAACTGGCTTCGTCCACTACTAGGCCTCAAAAATCAGGACTTAGATCCTCTGTCAGATTTATTGAAAGGAGACACAGCTTTAAACTCACCCCGAGAAGTCAACAAAGAAGCCCAAAATACCTTAGACAAAGTGATGAGAGCCATCCAGTCACGCCAGGCTCACCGGTATAATCCTAACTTGTCTTTTTTGTTTGCAGTTTTAGGAGAGAATCCACAGCTTCACGGTTTAATATTCCAGTGGGATCTAGAGAGGAAGGACCACCTGATAATCTTAGAGTGGGTCTTCCTATCTTGTCAGCTGGGTAAAACTATAACAACTTGCCCTGAAATTATTTCACAATTGATTATCAAAGCTAGATCTCAAATGCTTTCCCTTGCAGGAAAATATTTTGCAGAAATCTTCCTCCTTGTCAAATCCAGTTATTTGGAATGGTTAATTCAATATTCAGAAGTCATGCAATTTGCTTTAGAAAATTTCGCAGGGAAAATTTCAGTCAATTGTCCCAAGCATGTTAAGTTCACCATTAAAATTGATTCATAAGCCTTTAAGAAGCCATGCACCCTTAGAGGCTATCACATTTTTTACAAATGGTTCTGGGAAGTCTAAAAAATCTGTGATTGCCTGGCAAAACCCAGACACAAAACAATGGGAATCAGATATTGAGGAAGTAGTTGGTTCTGCACAGATTGCAGAATTAGCAGCTGTTGTACATGTATTCTCAAAATTCACATTTCCATTTAATTTAGTAATATATTCAATTTATGTTGCAGGTGTAGTGGAGAGAACAGAAGGATCTCTGCTGAAGGAAGTTTCAAATGACCAGCTATACAGTCTTCTCAAAAAACTAATCCTACTTCTTTCCATTCGACAGGAACCTTATTTTGTAATGCATATTCGCTCACATTCTTCTCTTCCAGGTTTCCTAGCAGAAGGCAATGCCATGGCTGATCTGCTAGCCATGCCAATCCAGCACACACTCCCCAATGTCATTGAAGAAGCCAGAATGAGCCATGCCTTTTATCATCAAAATGCACCTGCTTGAGTAAGAATGTTTAACATCTCTCAGAATCAGGCAAAAGCAATTGTTCAGTCATGTCCAGATTGCCAGAAAATGGCCATACCAGCAAATGCAACAGGAGTTACCCCTCGAGGCTTAAACAGCCTGCAGAGATGGCAAACGGACACCACTCAGTATCAGTCATTTGGACGATTCAAACACATACATGTATCAATAGACACATTCTCAGGAGCAATTTTTGCTTCTGCTCACCAAGAATAAAAAAGTAGAGAGGTGATCAAACATTTCGTACAAGCATTTGCATCCCTAGGTGTTCCTCAGGAAGTCAAAACAGGCAATGGACCAGCCTACATTTCTAACAAACTGCAGGAATTTTTCAGAACTTGGGGTATCAAGCATACCACAGGTATTCCACATTCTTCCACATGTCAATCTATTGTAGAAAGAGCACACAGGTCACTAAAAATGATTCTTGAAAGACAAAAAGGAGGGACAGAAGTGCTTCCTACAATACAGAGGCTGAATAAAGCTATATATGTTTTTAACTTTTTAAATAATTCTTTTATGGAGCAGGTACCGCCAATATTCAGACATTTCACCAACACCAGCCAAGCAAAGCTAAAGAAAGGCCACCAGTCTTCATCAAGGATCCAGAGACAGGACAGATCTCAGGACCCTATCCTCTTGTGACTTGGGGATGGGGGTTTGCATGTGTCTCTACAGACACAGGTCTTTGGTGGATCCCTGCAAAGAACGTCAAGCCGCAGGTGCAGCCAATCTGAGAGCAGCAAACAACACCAGAAGCAGAATGCACAGACAACTGAGAGACTGCTGGAAGCAAAGACTGTTTTTTAAGTTTGCACATGTTAAAATTGTTTACAAGAGAGTTTTGCACTGGAAAAGTTCTGTAGTTATTGTTACTGTGTTAAAAAAGATGTTAACCTACCTCTATGTACAAATCATACACAGCCAGAAATTTGAAGCTTACCTGGGAAAAGCACTTCACCAAAGTTAAAATAGAAGATTAGGACCAAATTTAAAAAATTATTGGCATAACTACAAATTACTGACAAGAATGAAAATTTTCAATTCACATTCCTTCGTCCTCTTTCTTTTAAATGAAAACAAGAGGTGAGATGTAGGAATGTGCCCCCTATGGACAGAGTGACAGAACTTTCCTCTGTCCCCCAAAAAGGAAAGAGCCCAGAACTTTCTCCCAGTGATCAGGTAGAAAAGTCACTGATAGGACCTTGGGGCTTCACCTCAAGTTTGGGGACAGCTAATTTGCCATAAGCCAAAAGGTCCCGCCTGGGCCATTTAGTAGAAAAGGACAGAACAAAGAAACCAAATCGCTGTTGTGAGGTCTCTTTTACCAGGAGCACAAGTAAGTGGCACCTGGATCAGTTTGAGTTTGTCATTTTGCCTTTATTAAACCTTTTCTGTTCCTGATGCTGTCACATCAGCCTCCTGCTCCTTTTATGCCTTCCAACGAATGCTGAGCTATTCTGGGGTGTAGTGTTGGGGTGTTGAAAGCTTATCAGATCAGCTTGAAACCCCCGGGCAAAAGCAGTACATATCAGTCCACTATATGCCTCCCTGATTTTTCAAACCCATTGAAATGTACGAAATTTTTAAATGGCCAGGTTTTCTCTAAGCTTTATTGAGCATCTTTGAAAGAGAACAAGATATTGGTGAGACATAATACATTTGATTCATATGAAGTTTTGCTGTTAGACACAGAAAATGAAAGGTTGGAAAAATAAACTTTACAGTAGTCCAGAAGAATAATTTCATTTACTTTAGGGAGTATGAAGCCCCTTAAAAATAATCACTGTAATCATCAACTGTTTGTTATTTCACTCATTCTTTTTATGTTCATCTGTCTGTAATCCTCCTCTGGCTCCAGCCCTTCTAGATGGAGCACCGTCTTCAACATTTTCATTTGTGTCTAATTTAGTCAGACATATACACAAATACAAGGCTGAAGTCAGATCTCACACTAGTGTAAATTTGTAGGTGCATTTTGAAAAGCTGTAAAGATACTAGTCAAGATATTCTAGATGTACAGTGGTGTTACCAAGCCTGTCACATCATTGTTGTTAGCTTTTGAAATACAGAATATTTGAAATATGCAGGGCTTAATATAAATGACTGCAGAAAAAATTAACTATTTTATGGTAGCTGGTGTTTTTCCATGATGTAACTGGGAAGGTTTAATACTAAATGCCGTATTCAAAATACTTTAAAAGTGAAATACAAACCTTGAGAAGTGTGACATACAGAAGAACACATAGCTTTGTACATTCTTTTGTAACAAAAGCCTATTATGAGAAAGAATGACAGCTGATATGAATTATTCTTTGCATAAGGTTTGAGCATTATTTATGTTTTAGAAGATCCATAAGAGATTCTGAAATGACACCTTAAGGGACTGCTTCATACATTATTAAAATGCAACCATCCTGGGAAGAATATATTGCCAACCTGTGTAGCTTTGCTAGTCACTGAAGTTTTTGGGAGCAGAAATGATGGGTTCCTCAGACAAATAATAGTGTCACATACAATATAAGTTAGTTTGGATACAATTTTTCCTAGACTATGAGGCAAACACCTTTGCCCTCAATCATGGGATCAGGGAACCTCTGATGACCACAACATTTTGCTTTTCTATTTCATCTCAAACAGAACACTTCCAGTAGTACTGAACTCTGCAGTGAAAATGCCACCCAGTGAGAAAAGAACACCACTTTGTTCAGCACCTGGGCTTTCTTTGGAGGTCTCCCACAAAAATCTTTATTGAATCAATGTTCTGAACAGGTTTGTTTTTTTCTCTCAGAAACGGAACATTTATTTTACAGCAGATCAACTGTCAGGGTACTACAAAAGAAAAGAAGTACCAGTATGACAATGAGCAAATGTTTCTTCTATAGGAAACAGAACATTTCCTTCTATTTTCATAGTACTGTAATTGCTTATCCATTGGTGAAAATGCCCAAAGCAATATATTTTTCAAAAATGGTGAATTGCAATAGAGGCGAGATCCCTGAAACTCTAGCCTCTTGTTTTTCTGCAGCATGGAGGCCTTAAATAGCACAAAGCAACAATCATTAACAGAATGCTCTGCAGAGAGAGCTGTCACCGAGGAAAGAAGGAAGGCTCTTCAGTAAGTCTAGAGAAAGCAAGTTACAGTATTTGACAATCCAAATTAGCCCATGATTTTAACTGTGGAAACAGATAACTCAAATGAGTCAGAATTTCATATTTAACATGGCTTTTCTTCCTCTGTATGTAAGTTCTGTTATTTACCAGAAACATCCGTGCAAATTGTAACTATCTTTAAACAGTTGCTAAAATCTCTAAACTATGTATTTGTCAGCTTACCAAAGTGTCATCTGCTGCAAACAAAGAACCGGATTTTGTTTTCCTATGGAAAATATTACAGGAGTGGTAAGATGCAGACAGAAAGTTTACAAGCTGAAATTTGCAGATAAATCAACTAAACACTAAATGAGTGAGAAAGTGCAGTCAGGAGCATGGAGAAACTCAACAAAACTCCAGAACTGGATGATTATCTTCAAAAGCTGGTCCTTCAAAACAACTGTTTCCCTTAAACATTACTTCTTCAAAAGTCATACTGCTCTTATCCCTCTGCTCTTCCCTTGAGATGAGCAAGCGCTTCTCTCAAAAGCAGAGAATCAGAAATGGCAGAGTTATTAAAAATTGTCAGATTCTGAAAAGCTTTTTGATAATTCCAGTCAAGGAAATTCTAAATTTCTATTATGGAAAACTGCCATCATGGAGGCAGAAGCCCCTTCACATGAGATTATCCAAGAGTTAAGCTGTATAGCCCAAGCAGACACAATTTAACTCCCGTTTCTCTTACTGACTTCCTGCAGAGGCTTCATGAATTCACTTTTCTACAGTTCTCCCTCTATAGAAAGTTGAATGACCACCAACATAATTGGGGTGCTATGAGAAGGAAAATCAAAGCAATTGGTAACATAGTTAGAAGTATAAATTTGATATGGACAAATAGACTGACCTTCACATACACCTGCAAAATGTGTCTTTACATGCTACTCTCTGAAGGTCTTAAATGAAA